>NC_048227.1:57669788-57835450 GCF_002007445.2 Ailuropoda melanoleuca
AAAAAAAATAAAATAAAAAAAATTTAAAAAAGGTGAGTCCAATCTCTTCATCCTGAAACCCCACTAGGGAAGAACTGAAGAAGTGCCCTGTCAGAGCATTCGTCACCTGCTCACACGTACGAAAACCTGGCTAGGGAGAAATAAAGCAGAATATTTCCATCTTTCAAGACCTTCTGACAATGACTAAACCCAAGTCCTTGGTCGCCTCTGGGCATTTCCAACTATCTTCAGAGATATGACAAAATTCTCCTCGAGCAATCTCAAAAAATAATTTAAAAAATTTTAATTTTAAAAAGAAAGAAAGATTCCATACAGCACATAAATACAAAAATAGGTTATTGCAGCTTCAAGGGTTGGGACTGTGAGAGGAGGTGCTCTTTTACTGTTTTCCTAAGAAATTCATAGTTGTGTCTTCTGTCTCTCACCGGTTTCCTTCTCAAGCAAAACAACCTTAGCTCAGGACTCCTTCCCAATAGATTCAAGTAGCTATTTGGTTCTCCTGAGGAGCTCTTCACTCCTTCCTGATGAAAGAAAAAAACCTTGGCAGCCCTGCTGAAGAGAAATGGTGGGACCCTGGTGAACGCTCTGGTGGGCACTAAACAAGGCGCTCAAGACGTCTGTTCCCTGCCCCCGGGGGCTCCCCGGCTAGGTGTCCTGCCTCAGTCCCAAGGAGCCCTGGCTGGATGGTGGGGGCTACTCCCGCCTGAGGGAGGCCGGCCGGGAACCCGCACCGTCCCCAGCTGCCTCCAGGGCGCCCCCTGCTGGCAATCGAGGGGATACCTCGTCCTAACAGCGGAGAGCGGGTTCTGTCTCCAAGTTCTCAACTTGGCAGGCATTTTAAACGGAGCAAACGCAAGAGCTGACGGGCTCTCAGTCTCTTCCTTAGGCCCTTCCAACCACTGTATTAGGAAATACACACACACCCTACATCTTTTACCTGATGTCTTCACAAAGGGATTCATGTACTTACGAAATATTTAAAAGGATTTAGGCAATAGAATTGTCTCTAGATTTTTTTTTAACTGTTTAACAGACACGGGGATTGGAAATGTCTGGACATGAACACACACACTCATACACGCTAATTTGGAATGATGCAGAGCTATTCACCAGCACCTGAAGCAAAGCTACCACAACGGAATGACAAATACCAGATCTGCACAAGTGTGGGGCTCCTGAAATACGCTCACGTGTGAACGAGAGTGACGCACGTGGCCTGACTCTTGAAGGTCCATTTAGAGGAAATGGCCTGGCATGTTTTACATTTGCTGTGCTATTTAGCTGCCTGGTTTGACAAGATTTTTGAAAGGGGTGAAAATTAATTATAATTGCAGTATTGCTACAATAATTTGGTTGGCTAATTGCATTTCAGTGCAAAACCAGGCAAGGAGGAATTTCCTCCCTGGGTTATTTTCTGATATGGCAGCATTCATTTTAAGAGTAATGAGATTTTTAAAAAGTCAAACCTTAAATATCATGGCTTCAGCAATCTGTCCTGCTTAAAGTTTAATGCAAAATGAGATCGCACCTCCGTGACAGCAGTTACACGTGAACATGGATCCAGTTTTCTCCCAGACTTGAGATGAGAAAATCTCTCTCCCCCGAAAACTTACTCTAAGTATCTCTCTGACATTGTTTGGGGATGATTTTAATTTGGGGGTACCAACAGTCATGCTTTTGTAGTGAGGGAGGCAATGGCGAGGGTGGGTGGGAAGTTTTCAAAGTCTCTCAACAAGGTATATGTTGATGGGGGGCGCCTGGGTGGTGCAGTCGTTAAGCATCTGCCTTCGGCTCAGGGCGTGATCCTGGCGTTATGGGATCGAGCCCCACATCAGGCTCCTCTGCTGGGAGCCTGCTTTCTTCCTCTCCCACTCCCCCTGCTTGTGTTCCCTCTCTCGCTGGCTGTCTCTGTCAAATAAGTAAATAAGATCTTTAAAAAAAAAAAGGTATATGTTGATGGAAGAGGCACGACAACTTTCAGAGGACTGAGCAAAAATAGCGGCTGGGTTGTCATGGGGTTTTCTGGATCTCACCACTTACAAACTGGCAGTTCCGAATACATCAACTAGCTAGGGCCTTTTGAGGGAACTTATCTAACTCCAGACCAGGCCCGAGCACTTACAATGAACAAACTTTGAGGGGCAGAGTCATTTGATCACTTTAGAATCTTGGAAGACTGTCCCGAGCCTGATTCAGGGTAGTATTGTCAGGTGCCAAAAGCAACCGACACTAAACCCTTCCACAACCTGATGGCTCAAGCTCAGTTCGGTGAGCAGGTTTAGGACATCGTCCTCCTTCCCGTCTCTGTCATGGTGTAAGTCCAGCCACCGTTTGTGTGTCTAAAAAAGGATTTCGCTAGGATGTGCTTTCTCAAATATTGCTCATCAAAGTGGGTCTAACAGCATGGCATGGAATCTTTCTTATGGTCTTCCTCTAACTGATTTATAGAAGATCAATATGCAAATCTAGCCTGGCTAGCCTCAAGGTTGTGCAGCTCCTGGCCTGCACAACAGCACCTCGTGGAGGGGGAGGGGGAGGAAATCCCCCCCCACACCCCTGCTCTATTCCTCGCCTGAGATCCCCTGCTCTGCTGCATCCCAGAGAAAGGTGTGCTTTTTCTAATTTGCATTTGGGCCAAGGGAGGCCCTGAGTTTTCTTTGCTCCTCACCCTCCCAGAGATTGCAGAGTCTACTATTCATCTCCTCACCTCTAACACTGCGGATGTTTTTAAGGAAGAGGATATGCCCGTGGCAAAAGTGAATTCATTTTGAAAATACGTTTCCTCTTTATCGAGGGAGGACAAATAAAAGAAAGAGGGAAAGAGAGAATGGAGAAGGATAGAAAGAAGAATGGAAATGAGGTTGCCCTCTGCCTCGTAAACTGGGGACTCGTTGTCCTTCCTTGGACACAGCTGCAAAGGGGTGAAAAATCAATTTTTTCCTATTACTCCACAGTGAGGAAGGAAAACCATTTGTAAATGGAATTAAACCCAATAACAGCATGTCTGTGTATTTGTTGAGAACTAGAAAAATTAGCCAGCGGTACAACTACATAATCCAGCAATGTAAAGAGAAACCCACACTCTCCCATTTCAAAGCTTATCTGAGACATTTTTCTTCTTTTTTAAAGAAACACCCATGGCTAAATGTCACTAAGACTCTTCAGCGTGCCAACACATCAACACCCCAGTAAGGACTCTGAAAGGGAAGGAACCCAAAGCCCCATCTGGGAAGAACATACTTCCAAATTTTTGTCTTTGCTGCTTGTGCATCTCAGTCAGTCAATACTGACTGGATATGCACGAGAACGTTCTAGAAGATAGTTTCTTCCCCAAGCTGCAATCTGTGGTGCTGTCGAAGAAATTCCCCATGTCTGTGTAGGCTAGATCTTGTTCACAGAGACCCTAACCCATCCACTGAGTACTAAATCAGCAGGCTACTGCTGGGAGGGTCCTGAAGCTTCATTAGCAGTCTGCCCTCTAGTGGGACAACACAGTACTTCAAATAACTAGGAATAGGAAAGATTTTTTTCTTCTCTTTCAGAGAGCAAAAGAATTCAAGTTTTCCAGATAGTGCAAAGTGAGGAGGCATGTTTCTCAGAAGACAGCTTCCAGAGCTGAATTTAGCAAGGCTCACAATGACAGGTCCCCGAGGCAGAGTTAAAGACAGGTGGTGCTACGGTGGAGTCCCGGTAGAGACAAAGGTCTTTCCTCTCACAGCCTTGGAACCCTCCAGGGTTTTCCTTGGGCAGTAGCATTGGGTTCCCTGCTCGCTCATCGTAAAAACAGGATCAAGTCTCAGAGCAACCAACCTATCAGGAATGCTAAAATAATAGGCTCTTCCATTATTTTTGGCCATGTTGAATTTTTTAAAAGGCAGAAATGCACAAGTTTTATAAAAAGACCCAGTCTTTGCAGCTGTTATTTTTCAGGAGAGAATCCATTTTGTGGTGGTGGCTGGACGCTGGTAAGGCCGAAGATGATCTTGAGACCTGCTGTCTGGACTTCGCTTCTATCTTTTTAAAAAACTTCAGAATTTGGCTTGCTTCAGTTTGTCAATATGGTGGCAGAGTTTCAGCGCAGGTCCCAGTTTGAGACCCAAGTACTTCATGATCATATCACTCTTCAGCAACAAGAGAGCACTGCCATCAATCTCCTGGTGGAACAGGATCAGAAAAAAGAAAATCCAGAAGATGGTCAGATTAATCAAACAGTGGCTATAGTTAACACGGAGTCAGGGGATGAGGTAAGGGAATGTGGATTCACTCAGGCACACATTCTCTTAGTCCCCAGGCAATATCTTCTTTTACAAAATCAATTAAAGCAAACAAATACTATGTGTTCTTCTTCCCATAATCTCCCTGAGGTCATATGAGACACTGGATCTTTCATATTCCTGCTCCCCTGATAGAAGGAACCAAACATAAACCCCAGTTATGTTCCCAATATCCCCCATGTGATGTTTATCTCCTTATCTGCTCTAGGGCTAAAGGGGCAAAAAGTTTGCAGTGGACGTTATGTTTGTGTCCCCCACCCAAATTCAAATGTTGAAATCCTAACTCCCCATGTGATGGTATTTGGAGGTGGGGACTTTGGGAGGTAATGTGGTCATTAAGGTGGAGCCCTCAGGAATAGGGTTAGTATCCTTACACAGCAAGATGGCAGTCTGCAACATGGAAGGGGGCTTCTCACCCTGATCTTGGACTTCCGGCCTCCAGAGCTGAGGAATACATTGCTCTTGTTCATAAGCCAGCCGGTCTATGGCACTTTGTTATAGTAGCCTGAACAGACTAAGACAAAGTGCCATCCATCAGTTAGAACCTGAAACTAACAGTTACCCAGTTACCCTTCCATTTCAGGTGCCGGCCTGAGGCCTTGGTATTCCGTCCATCACCCTACTCTCTTGTTTCTTTTCTTGGTAAGCCCACCAACCTTGAGCTGATTACCAAATTGCTAATCACACTTGATGAGGGATTAAGGTGTTTGGCCCTGTTAATAATACCAGGTGGCATACAGCTAAATAATGCATCTGCTTCATCTCAGGGTTTAGCACAAGGAACTACTAAGGGGATGCCAACCCCTTGAGGTCATGGTATTGTTCCCATTTGTCTCTGAAAACGGTAACCCTCCAGAATGCATGTTGAATTCATGAACCTAGTAAGGCTCGGTTTCCTTGCTCACCTATACTGTTATTTTCAGGTCACAAGAGACAAAGGGTAGATAGTTTGAGTGCTCAGGTCGGGGGGAAGAGGCAGTTACAGGACTCATACAACTATGCAAGGGCCCCTGCCCCTCTTGTGCACGTAGCCAGCCAGCCAGAAGCACCCACTCTGTATCACTCACTCTCTGTGTCGTTGGCAAGATGGCAAAGTGGACAAATCTCATCTGTGGGCCTAATCTTCTCTCCTCACCCCACCTCCTAGACTTCCACCATCCCCTACCGCTCTGGAAGAGAACCAGACTCCTCCCACTCAGATCTGTCTCCACACAACCCACTCTGGGGTCCTTGCTTTCAAGGCCCCGTTGTCCAGGGATGTCAAATATATCCCTCATGAAATGTGAGTGTTGGGCGAGAGGAGGAGTCTCCCCAGATCTGAGAATATGGTTTCTATGACAGAATCACCAAATAAACGCGAGAGACAGAAGGAGAATATGGTGGTAACCGTGGTAGGCTAGAATGGCGCTCCCTCTCTTCCCCCCAAGATGTCTAGGTCCTGGGGTGCCTGGGTGGCACAGCGGTTAAGCGTCTGCCTTCGGCTCAGGGCATGATCCCAGCGTTGTGGGATTGGGCCCCACATCAGGCTCCTCCGCTATGAGCCTGCTTCTTCCTCTCCCACTCCCCCTGCTTGTGTTCCCTCTCCCTGGCTGTCTCTATCTCTGTCGAATAAATAAATAAAATCTTTAAAAAAAAAAAAAAAGATGTCTAGGTCCTGTTCCTTGAAACTGTATGTTAGGTTACCCGGCAAAAGGCAATTAAGGTTGCTAATGAGCTGGCTTTAAAATAGGGGGAATATCCTGGATTGCTGGGTGGGAGAGACGGTGTAATCACTTGGATCCTTAAAAGTGGAAGAAGAAATCAGAAGAGAGAACCGGAGTTGGCAGGCTGGGAAGGACTCGCCTGATGCCGCTGGCTTTGAGGAGAAGGGCCAAGCCATCCAGGGCAAAGAAATAAGGGCAGATCCCGATGCTGGAAAAGGCAGGAAAACGAATTCTCCCTATAGTTTCTAGAAAGGAATTGTCAGCTCTGCCGATGCCTTGACCTCGGCCCACTGAGACCCCAGTCAGACTTGTGACCCCCCCAAATGCAAGATAATAAATCTGTGTTGTTCTAAGCTAGATGTTTGTGGGAACTGGTGAGAGCAGCAATAGAAGACTGACATAGTAGGCTTGGCAGATGAAGTATTATTACCTGTTTTTTTTTCATTTACTGTCTTTAAATATTTCAGACTCTCCTAAATAGTTTTAAGAATATGTGTAAACTGAAGGCTAACTACGAGCCAGGCACAGTGCTGAACACTTAACGTGCATTTTCTCATTGAATCCTCCAAGCGGCTTAGGAATCGGCACGATTACAGCTCGCCCGGCATATTGTAGGTGTGCTATAAACGTTTGTTGAATGCACAGACGGACGGATGGATGGGCAGGAAAACAGGCACTGCTAATAAAGGCCGAAAGGAGGGAACAGATGGGACAAAGATCCCTTCTTGAAAACAAAACTAAGCGGTGGCTCTGCTCGGAGAAGCCTGTGGCTCCACCTGGCCTCCCATGAGCGGTGCCCCAGCACTCAGCTTAGACAGCTCCCTGACCCTCAGCCCTTTTCCCACATGTCCCNCAGCCCCCCAGCCCCCTCCCCCGCTCCCAGGCCAGGCCCACCATGTGCCTACGTGCTTTCTGAAGAGCTCCACGTGTGGACCCAGAGCCTGAGGGTCAGCGTCTTTCACGAACCAGACCACATCCTCCACTGTCCAGGTGGAAGGGTTCCTGCTCCTCGGCCGCCTGGCGTCCTGCCCGTCGAGGGAAGGGCTCGAGGCTGGGTGGGTGGGCACAGAGAAGGACATGAGACACGGGGAACAGGGCTCCCTGCCTCCCCGGGCCGCCTGCTCCCACCTGGCCCTGAGTCCAGGGCCGTGGCCTGGGTGACCTTCTGCGACAGAGAAAGGCTGGGAGTGGCTACTCTCGTCAGGAGCCTGGAGTCTGGAGCCCGGGAAGCCACTTCTGGAGGCAGAGCCTCCCATCCGTGCACAAGTCCTCTGTTCTCCCAGGGAGTAACGTGCTAGAAAACGGATCTCCTTCAACAGGCTGAGATTCCGATCCACGTTCGAGTTGTAAACCCCCTCCCGTTCAGCTCTCTCTCAGGGAGCCCTGGGCCTCCCGTAGCCGGGTCCTGTGACCAGAGCAAGCCTGCTAAGATCCATGCCCAGCGGGCCCCGGCAGTGCCGGGAGGCCAGAATGAAAGCAGATCCTCTCTGCCTCCACCAGCGACGCTGAGGCAACGGGGACGTGGCAGAATTGAGGTGCATTTGCGTCCTTGTCCTGGGTCTCTGCCAACAATGCTTGGAACCCCTGTCTGTGAGGGACCGTCCCCCGCTCTGCATGAGCAGAAAAGAGGCGTCATCTTACCGCTCCGGGCGCGCACCGAGTGCCTCCCGGCCGCCTGCTCGTCAGAGCGCTTGTTCCACTAGCGCACCGGCCGGGGAAGCCCTCGGCAGCAGAGGGCCTAAGCCTGCGCCAGGTGCCCAGCTGGCCCACGGTGACTGATGGCTGCGTGAGCTGCACTGTCGCATAAATGCGTCTCCCACATGGCGGGTTAAAAGGTGCAGGACAAGTGAAGGAGGAGGAAAGTAATGAACCAGATGCCTGGCTCTATTTAGGGACTTTTTTGATATGTCCCAGACCAACTCATCCTCCTTCCCCCACACCAGCTTCTCCTCCTGCCCCTCAGGTTTCTGAAACCAGTGACGTCTCCACTTCTAGCACTCTCATACCAGATCCGCCTTTCCGCCCTGCTTCCCCTAGCTGGGAACCTCTTAGCCAAACCCCCGCAATGGTTTTCTATGGGCATCCTTGCCCTCGGATCTCTTCCTTCTAGAGCAAAACTGTCTACTGCCTCAACGCTTTCCCTAGACCCAGCTCTGACTGTGCCCCTTATGAATGTCCCTTGCCTATGCACTGACTCCAGAGTCCACAGTCTAGCTCAAGGTCAAGGACTCTCTTTGGTCTTAATAATATCTTCCCTTCTGAGACAGAGGGGGAGAGCTTTGGTGCCAGAGAGACCTAGGGACAAATCCTGGAGCTGCCGTTACTAGCATTTTGACCGTGACTCAGCTCATTAGCTGTAAAATGGCAACACTGTCCTCCAGGAAGGGCATGTGTCAGGACTGAAATGGGATCAGGCCCAGTCCTAGAGCTACTGTGCATCCGGTGCTCCCCAGAGGGAAGGAGGCGCCCTGCCTGCCTCCACTACCCTCCTGCACATTCCCATCCAGGCACGCCGACCAAGCATCTCCCCGGCTTCCCTTCTCCATCTTTAGCCCATGCATTTTGCTTTCCTCTAGAAGCATTTACCCTCCTGCCTTTCCACAGACATTCCAGCAGCCATCGAAGCCCAGGCAGACCCTTCCCAGGCAGCGTGTCTGTGTCCTGCCATCTGGATGTCACCTTCCTCTGATTTTAACCCCCACACCTGTGTTCAAAGATGCTGTCCGCAATTGCCTTATGCTGCAAGTATGCATGTCTGTAACCTCCAGTTAGGTTTAAGTTCCTTGGATCACTTTCATCCCCCCACCCCGCCCCTACCCCATTCATTCCGTAAACATCTACTGAGCGTCTCTTCTGTACCAGGTCCAGGGCAAAGTGGTGAAAAACAGGATCCTCTCATTACGGGATTTATAATCATCGACGCCTCTACAATTCTAAGTAAATGTGTTTGTAAATATGGGCTCAATATACTTTGTAGAAACAGCATAAATAACTTATACAAAAGCCTTGAGCAGGTTAATTCTTAATCTTATTTTCGGGCCAGAAGAAAGTGGAGGCTCTGAACAATGAAGCTGTTTCCCTACAGAATAATTCTACGTCCAGAAGCCTCGGCTTCCATTTCCCTCCTCCGGTCCCAGGGTGCGGTGGTTCCCTGCTATCTCTTTCTTGCTCCTCTTTTTAATGTGCTTGAGAAGGGCACAGTTCTCCATTAGTGCTGAGCGAAGTACAGCATCGCATTTCCAAGTCTGCCCTAAAATCATAATGGTTTGCTTGAGAATTGGATTTACTTTGAGATTTCCCCTGCCTTTTCCTTGCTGGACCTGGAAGGGTCCCCTAAGGTGGGTTGGCACAGGGCGTTCTGCTGGGAAACTGTTAATGCACCCCGGAGCCATCTGAATGCTGATGCATGCTTATTAGAGATGATTTCACTGCATTTAAAGACATCTGCACGCAACATGGGGACGAGGAATCAGGGAAATCACGGAAATCGCGTTCGCCTTGGAATCCGCCCCATCGGAGCTTCGGCGCTAATCGGGGTGATAATAGATGCTCTGATTACAAAGGCTGGAAGTCTTTTGGTGCCAAG
The DNA here is from genome assembly GCF_002007445.2 of Ailuropoda melanoleuca. NCBI lineage: Eukaryota > Metazoa > Chordata > Mammalia > Carnivora > Ursidae > Ailuropoda > Ailuropoda melanoleuca. The sequence goes on from NC_048227.1 coordinate 57,679,352, forward strand.
AATGATTTTAGAGTGATCAGAGCAGAGGTCAAATTGAGTTTCTTCTATCTGACAGGAAGGAAGAACACCAGACTGATTCAGGGCATCGTCCCGGGGAGCCTAAGCTCCTTGAGCAAGGTCAGGGCACTACTCTGCCACAGGGGCCACAGCGGGGTGGGGGTGGGGTTGAGCTGGAGGCTGGGCTCATCTTTGCCGAGGAGGCTTTCCAGGTGATGGCTGTGGAGGGAGAAGGCCCAGTTGGAAAGCGGCTCCGCTCTCCAGGCATTTTTCACTTTTTCAGGATGCAACGGCACCAGCCGGGCCTGGCTTGGGAGCCTGTCTGAGGGGGCCTCCTAGCCATACAAGACAGAGCAGCACGAAGCCCGTCACACCTTGGGAGTTGCTCAAGATCCAAAGCACATAAACTCGCTGTAGAAGGAAGAGAAACGGAACTTTCCAGTGGCAGGTTTGTAAAGCCTCTGCAGTGGCGTGTGCTTACGAAGATAATAAGTATGCTAGCCCTCCTCCAGGGGCTGCGAAGGTGTCGGGAAGACAGACAGTCCAGCCTGACTCAGCCAGGCCAGCCAGAGGTGGCCGGACAGACCTAAGACGTGACGGATGGGAAAAGAATCTTGCTCCTAAAGGACCAGGGTGTGCAAAGTGCTCACCAAACGGCTTTCTGGGAAGGCAGCGTTCTCCAGCTCAGGGAACTTTGTGTATGTCGTGCGCCTTCCCCGGAGCTGCCAGAGACAGGGAGGAGTGACACCCAGTCGTGAATGGATGTGTCATTGAAGATGGCGGCAGTTGTTTCTAAAGTGGATCTCACACGCACCAGGAACAGGGTGCCGGTGAATCCGTGCTTAGAGCAACCCCAGGCGTTGTCACAGCCCAGGTCCCCGCACAGCTGTCTGTGAGTCTCTGTGTCTCACACATGCCCACAACCACACACATAATCTCCTTTCGCCCATTCATAATTCAAAGAAGACTTTTTAGCTAATGGTAGAGTCATGTGGAAAAATGGAATGAGCAATGAGCTGGGAGTCAAAACTCCCTACCACCCACCAGCTATGTAAGTATCTTTGTGCTTCTCAGGTGTGAAATGAGGGAGTTGGGAAGAATCTCTAAGGTTTCTTCCATCTCTAATGCTGTTTTGGTCCCTTTATGCCACAGGCTGTCCCATACAACATCAAGGGAGTTGCCTTCTTACGCATCAGAGAGCCTCCTCAGTGTGTCCCCGTGCAAAGCACACTGACTGAAGAGCCAACAGCCAGGCTTGTAGCCCCTTCCTGGCCCTGATCATTCTCAGTGGGCTTTGGTTTCATCTTGTTTCTCAAGAGTGTTGTAAGAATCAAGTGAGTATGTGGCTTTGGCTGGAGACTGAGGAAAAGCATCTCGAAGGGAAGCCCATCAGTCTCCAAAAGGGAGCCCTCAGTGTCCTTCCTCTGGCTGCCCGTGAGGCCCCTTGGCCCTCTCAGCCTCTCTAGCAGCTGGGTCTAGTTGGGAGGGGATGGGGGTAAAGGCAAGGGGAGGCTAGGTGTGTTCCCAGCTCCTCCTAGCGACCTGGTCCCTGTAGAGTGCATCCCTCCTGGAAATGAGGCCATGCGGAGTGTATGAGGTGCCCAGGCGAGCTGGGCAACATCAGTAGTTTAAAATGGTGTTGTTTTTCTTTATTTCTATTGTAAGAATTTTCAGGACTCCATGAGATAAGAAAGAAAGGACATAGAAGAGAGGCTGACCAATCCTCAAATTTAAGTCAGGTTTTTCTTTTCTCCCCCCCCTCCAAAGATTTATTTATTTATTTTAGAGAAAGAGTGTGTGTGAGTGGGGGGAGGGGCAGAGGGGAAGCCGACTCTCCCTGAGCAGGGAGCCAGAGACGTGCAGGGCTTGACACAGGGCTCCATCTCCTGACTTCCTGATCAGGAGATCAGGACCTGAGCTGAAACCAAGAATCCAATGCTTAACCGACTGAGCCACTTCAGGCGCCCCTCAAGACCAGCTGACGTGCTGTATGAGAAGAGAGGATGCTCCTAGAGACAAGGAGAGACCACAGGCCTGAAGTGAGGCCAAACTGGGCTGGATCCTTCTTTTACCACCACAGACACTGTGACCTCTGGGCAAGCAATTTGACCTCTGCCTGGAAGCTTCCAGCCACTCCTCTCCACCGTCTCTCCCCAGTCAATTCCTGTCCATCTGGCTCCACTGTCACTTCTCAGGGAAGCCTTTCCCACCTCCCTGGAGAAGGCTCCGTGACCCCTCCCTAGCTGACTCAGAGCTTCCACACTTTTCCTTTGAAGCAATAGTCGCAGTTGTCATTAAATTTGTGCAATACTGTCAATGTTTGTCTCTGTGGAATTGCACACTGTCAGGGAGCAGGCCCCCCATATGTCTCACTCACAGCTCCATCCTTAGACCTGAGAGGAGCCCCAGCATAGTACACTCAAGAGGTATCTGCTGGCTGAGCAAAATCTCTGGCTGAGCAAAATCTCTTATTATATGTCATTCTATAATGGCCAATAGATGTGTCTTCCTGAAGTCCATGGCCATCAACTTACTTTCCTCTTCAGAAACATCTGGCTCCCACGGACTGAAGCCCAATCTGTCTGACAAGGACCCCAAATCTCCCAGTGTGATTTCCCTCAGCATTTCTGCACAAACTCTCTTCTTTCCCCAGAATGAATAAGCCCTTGCCATGCTTTCGCTCACTTCAACTCCTTCACATACAGCGTGGGCCCCATTCTCCTTTTTCTGAGTGGGTGGCCTCTGTCCATCACACAACACTTCACCCGATGAAGCAAACTCTAATCCATGGGGAAGCATTTGGGTGGTAATAGCAATGTCGTATTGACTTTGTTTCTTGATTCTGAAGCTTGGACCTAATTGTGGTTGGGAATTCTATAGCATGGCCTATTTAATGCAAAAGTTAGGAAGTTTTTTTTTTATCCAAAACTTTATAGTTCTTGGTGCTTATATCTTGGATGAGAGATGGGGAAGAGCTCTTGAATTTTTACCCAAGTGTCAGGAAAAACCAGGGAAATGTGTCCTATGAATACATCTCCTCAGAGCCACTGGCAGAGGCCACAGGTATGATATATCAAGACAGCAGGAGGCCAGGGAAAATGCTCACAGGAGAGAGAAGGCAGAGAAGTTTGTCATGTTGTCCATCCCTACCTTCCTTTCTGCAGCCCCATGCAGTTTTCTGGCTTCTGTAGTTTTAAACCATCTCGATTAGCACCACAGGGGAAAATCCATTTTTAGGTCCCTTCTAGGGTTTATGACTTGGGTCAAAACCTCCTAAAGAGGTACGTTTCTTAACACCAACTACTTACTTGGAACACAATTCTAGAGCAATACGGAGCAATTCCTTGGGCAGAGGGAAAACTTATTAAGCCACCAGAGGGCCTGCAGCAAAGGCCCAGACTGGAAGCCAGGTGATAAACAGGCAAGGAGGCCAATGGTTTTCTCTCCTACTTTAATACACTGCCACTCAATTCAGCGTGGCTTGTCTCTGTGGGTTCCAAATGTGTTTAACTGTGCAAACTTGGTTCAAGCAAAGCATATGCAGAGCCCCACTCTGCAAATGTGCAGAGGACCTGGCTAAAGAGGATGGGGTGTTGGAGTCCTGTCCCTAGCCCCTAGAATTTCAGAGGGACCCCATGAAGCCCACTGAACATAGTTTGAAAATCCCTGGGGTAGTTTTGAAAGACTCAGGCTTTGGAGCCAGTTAAAGTCAAATCCTGGCTCAACACTTGAATGACCTTATTTTGATCCTCATTTTCTTTATCTGTACATTATATACAATAATACCCACTGTAATAATATACACATACTATAATACTAAATTATAAAATATAACTTACAGGAAGTCATAAATACTGTATGGAAAGTGCCTGGCTCATAGCAGGTGCTCTATAAATAGCTATTTAGTAAATGTCTCAAACAAGCAGCCCCTTTTCTGGGACTGTGGAGGACTCAGAGATGAGCAAGGGACTTCACAAAGCTGAGGGTCTCGTTCCTACTATGGGACAGGAAAGAGGAAGTACTAGAGATGAGGGAACAAAGTGCTACAGAAGGAAATCGAGGGAACGAACATTTCTAATTGGGAGGTATGGTTGAGACTGTTGGTTGCCTCTCCAATATCTTTTTTCCACTTCTTCCCTTGTAACAGAATCCCCAATTTCTAACTGGGATCATGATTGCTTAGAATGAAACCATATTTCCCAGTTTCCCTTGCAGCTGGTGGCCACATGACTACGTTCTGGCCAATGAGACGTAAGCAAAGCAGAAACCTCTTTCAGAGAGGTCGACACTGCCCTCTGTCCCCTTATTCTCCCCCGCCCCTTTCTCCACCATAACGCTAGAATGAGCATAGCTGGCTGGATTTCTGGTATCTGTGGTTCCATTTAGCACCCTGGTTAAAAGAATCTTTGGAGCATTCGAGAGTTAACGTACCTACAAAGGGTGAATAATTTTATTTTTCTTCAGTATAACACAGAGGCTCAACAATGAACTTCAGCTGCTACATCCTGAGTCAGCTTTACTCTGAGGAAGCGGGGTGGTTGCGTGATTTTTGAATATCCCACAGCCCAAAGGGGTCCTGCTAATTATGAACAACTCTAATTTGCTGGGTATCAAAGTTCTCACTAATATTTCTAAGTTGTTTAAGAGACAGTCAGTATTCAGGATACAGTTAGTGATTTGCTTGGAGTGGAAGGTAGCGGGCACTGGTGGGCTCCATCTCTCTGATTTTACCCAAGATCCTAAGAGAAAGAAGTCCTGAGTGAGTGGGGCTCTCCCAGGGAGCAGCCAGAGCTCTAACAGAGAGGACGCTCTCAGAGCTGGTTCCTGGGGAGGGTCTGGGCCTTTCCTCAAGTCAGACTCCTCAGATAGCTAATCAGGGTGTCATTCCAGGATAACAAAGGGCTGGCTGGGGTGGAGATGAAAATGAAGGATAAGAGGGTTGTTAAAGCTGGGATGGGAGGATATCCCAGGGCTCCTCTAGAAAGAGGCAACAAGGGACTAGTGGAGGGAAGCTACCTTGAGATCCCTTTCAGGGGTCCAAGATTCCCTTCATCTAGGGCCACCACATAGACTGGGATGGAGCAGACTTTTCTTCAGCTAGTGATAGAAGTTCTCTTCATCAAAATCATGCCTTCTTCTTACTGCTTGAATCCTACATGTAGGACCTAGGGAGGGCCTGATACTCCATGAACTTGAATGGAAGAGAGAGTAAATATCTCCTTTTGAAAAAGTCTTAACACTCTTAGGATTATGAGTCAATTCAATCAGGTGATGTCCTATGATCACTGCCCTGAGAAAATGGGAATTGGGTTGAGAAGAGGTTGAAAGGAAGAGACATGTGAAGGGCAGAGGGACACCAAGATGAGGGTTTTGACAACCAGGGGCAACATGAAGGCACTGGCATCATGATAGGGGCACAGAGATAATGAATGTTTGCTGAACTACTCTATCCAGATGTTACACAAATTCCGGGGATAAGCCTAGGAAAAACTGGGGCCCCCTCATTTACTTCAAGATGTTGATTTATTCCAGATCTTTTTCTCTTCTCTTGTTCTTAATAATCAGGTGGAACAATGTCTCTCCTCTTTGGAAAATGGGCTCTGCCCACTCAAATCTTCTGCCTGGCTGATGACTCTATGTGACAATGTTGGGGAGTAGTCTGCAGGGTGCCTCTACATTTGGCTAGAGCCCCCATGGCTGAGGAATTTTGTGCTCTGCCCCTCCGAACTGCCTTTCCCTCCAGTGCTTCCTGTCCACCTTTCTATCCTCAGCCAGGGGAGGCTTGTGTGGGATGGGGGAGGACCTTGAGGGGAGCATCTGGAGGATGTTGGATCAATCATACAAAATAGCTCACCACTGTGGCTTCTCAGGGCTACTGGTAGAGAGATCCAAGGCTCAGAACAAAAATGTGGTTTGCCAGAGAAGACAGCCAACCCACTGGGAGGCTCCAGAGAGGCAAGATGAAGACTCCCTGACTCCTCGGCATGGGGCCTCCTCTCTTCAGCAGTTTTCAGGTGCAGAGCTGCTGGGCTGTGATCTGTTGAGAGGTGTGCTCACATGATCTGTGACTGCTAATGTACATTGAGCTCTTGCCATATCCTCGGTCTTATATGAAATACACATATGAACTTATTTAATCCTCCCAACAAACCTATGAAGTAGATGCTATTGTTATCATTCCATTTTACAGGTGAGGAAACCGAGGCACAGAGCCATTCAGACTTCCAAAAGGTCATACGGTCAGGAAGTGGTAGGTCCAGGATTCTAGCCCAGTATGTCTGGCTCAACAGTCCATGTGACTATCTACTATGCTCTACAATATTTGTTCATTAACGCAATACTGAAGCTTGAAAATGATTTAAAAAAAAACATAATTCACAATAAATACCAAGCTATCCCCAGAATGAGAGCATTTTCATGCATTGAATCCCGAAATGGGTGAGACAGAGGTGGTATTACAACCAGCACTGTGGAAATATTTAACTCTGGTTCCGCCCATGTATTTGTATCCTGCAAATGTCACCCACTATGCAAGAGAAGATGCTTTACTGACATCTCATTCCTTTTTTCCCTGGCACAGAATTGATCAACATCTTTCAGATTCCCTCAGAGTTAAGTGTGGCAAAATGGCCAGCTCTTGCCAATGAAATGTGAGTGGAAGTGATGTGCATCATCTCCAGGCTCTACGGAAGAGTGTGTGCCCTCCCTGCTTACTCTTTCCCTTTCTACCCGCTAGGTGTTGGGGACATGGAGGCCACAGGGGATAGCAGGGCCCCAAAATGGACAAAGCCTAAGTCCCTGAATTGGGATGCATCTACCAACTGAGAGCACCCACCTTGGACTCTTGAACAAAAGATAAATTTCTATTGCATTTGAGCTACTATACATTTTGGAGTCGGCTTACTCCTACAGCCTAGCCTACTCTAATATACCACTTCCTTTACTGTGGTCAAAGGTTGAAGTTAGCTGCCTTTAAGAACAACAAAAACCCATGAAAGAGCTTCTGATTTCCCAGTGTTCCCATGTTCAGACAGCACGGATCCCCCCCACCTCACCCCCGTACCCCTACATGCAGTGATCCCAGAGAAGGGGCTGAGGAAGTTCAAACATGGGGAGGTCAGAGCATGCATTACATTACCACATCTGTTTCCTTCAAGAGAGGTCCCGTTTCTCTTGGGGCTGGAGCCTGGGGGCCTCAGCCCAGGTGCCAAGGGGCCTCCAGAGGACATGGGGCTGGAACGGGGACCACTGGCAGTGGTGGCCAGGCCTCCCCCGAGACGGCCATCTCCAGAGTTCTGCCTCTTGCAGTACAGCGAGGAGGAGGTGGGCAGGGAGCCCCTGTGGCTAAAGGCGGAGGCGGAGGGGTCCACGCTGTAGCGGTTCATGCCTATGGGGTTCGCCAGGCACTCCTCAGTGGTGACTGTTTTTGCTAAGCAAGAAGGCAGGACAGAGAAGCAGAGATCAGAGAGCAAGTCAAGAGGCTACCTGACAGTCTTGACAAATGTTTCCCCAGCAGCACGGATGCCACTATCTGTGGGGATGAGAGATGGGGAAGAATGGACCCCACATCATAATCCCAAATAGTTCACCCCTCAACAGACCAAGACACTTGCCTCACCAACAAAGCATATTATAGTAAGGATGGGAGACGTGCCCCTCTGTGTTCAGAGGGAAAAGTGATTATTTTGGTTATCTATGACTTGGAAGTAAATTTCAAAGGTCTTTCTCCTTCCATGGTGTTGTCCCTCAAGCAGTCTCTACCAGCTTGTCTGAATCTCCCTGCTTTCTTTTCTCTTTGTCCACCAACACTGTCCTCTTCACCTGGCCCTTTAGAGAGATCAAGCAGGAGTCACAATGTCCCTGAGTTAAAGAAACAATTTGACTTGGGTGGTGACACAGGAGAAATGGTGCTTCCTCCCCACACTTTCAGAATGCATGAAGGTACTGCCCTTCCTCCAAAGCTAATAAACTGGGGACACAAATGCTGATCTGGTCAACCCCATGGTCCTCCCTATCACCTGTAGATGAGAGATAAAGAGCCAATCAAAAGTGTAGGGGCGGTAAAGGACCTGAAAAGTCAGCCAACCTCATCATCAGCTCCCTTTTGCCCAAGTAAACCATGACTTTCCACACTTTTAAAGCTGAGTCTCAGCCTGTTGAACTCTGTCTGCGACCTATACCTAGGACCAAAAGGTGTGGGCGTCTAGTTTTATTTTTAAGGACAAAGTTCAGGGGAATTATAGGGATAGAAAGAGGGAGAAAAATATCCTAGGAATTCCTTCTCTTCAGTCCCTCCCATCCCAGACAGTATCATATGTACCTAGTCCCATCAATAATCATGTCTGTACCACATATGCTATGATCTTGATATCCACAAAGAAAATGTGCTAGAGTAACAAAAACCGATGGATCCTTCAAGGTTGACAATGGGAAAACACATCTGAGGCCACAAAATCCAGATGTCTTCTTCATGTATGAATTCCTCCTTTAATGTAGATATTGAAAGATTAAGACTTGATTTTATTAGGGAAGCTAGCAGTTATTCTCACAGATGGGGATAAATATGGAACTTGCCTGGAAATAAAAGCCATTGCTTATGGGATGTCACCAAAGCAGTGCTTAGAGCAAAATTTATAGCTGTAAATACTTACATTTAAAAGGAGGAAAGATCTCAAATTGATAACCTAATCTTTCAGGATAAGATAGTGGGGGGGGGGAGAACAAACTATACCTGAAACAAGCAGAAGGAAGGAAATAGAGATTAAAGCAGAAATTAAGTAAAGACTAGAAAAACAATGGGGAAAATCAATGCAACCAAAGCTGGCCTTTTGAAAAAAATCAACAAAACTGACAAACTTTAGTTAGATTGGCCAAGGAAAAAAGAAAAGAGTTAAATTACTAGAATCAGAAATGAAAGAGATGACATTACTACCAATCTTATAAAAACAAATGGATCATTAAGGATTATTATGGACAATCATATGCCAATAAATTAGGTAACTTAGAAGAAATGGGCAAATTACCAAAACTGACTTAAAAAACAAAAATAGACCTATAACCAGTAAAGAGAATGAATTAGTAATCAAAAACTACTCACAAAGAAATCCCAGGCCCAAACGTTTTCATGAGTGGATTCTACCAAGCATTTAAAGAAAAATTAAAACCAATTCTTTATGAACAAACTAATATAAGGAAGGGATACTTCCCAACCCATTCTATGAGGCCACTATTACCCTGATACCAAAACCAGACAAAAGCATCTCAAGAATAGAAAACTACAGATTAATATTTCCTATGAATACGGATGCAAATATCCTCAACAAAATGGTAGCAGATCAAATCCAGTAACATAACATGACTTATACACTGTGACCAAGTAGGACTTATCCCAGGAAAGCAAGGTTGGTTTACCCGTCAAAAAACACTCAACACACTAGGAATAGAAGGGAACTGATTTAAAAAAAAAAAACACTCAACACACTAGGAATAGAAGGGAGCTTTCTCAACTGGAGAAAGGGCATCTACAAAAAACCTACAGCTAACACCATAGTGAGGGTGAAAGACTGGATGCTTTCCTCCTAAGATCAAGAAAAAGACAAGAATGCTTATTCTCACCACTTCTATTCAACATTTTACTGGAAGTTCCAGCCAGGGCAATTAGGTAAGAAAATGAAAGAAAAGGCATCAAGATGGGGAGGAAGAAATAAAACTCTCTCGTATGTAGAAAATCCTAAAGAATCCATTAAAACATTATTGGAACTAATAAATGAGTTTAGCAAGGGTGCAGGATGCAAGATCAATATATAAATATCAACTGTGCTTCAGATTAAAGAATCTGAAAATGAAGTTAAGAAAACAATTTCATTTATAATAGCATTAAATAGAATAAAAAGTGGAGGAATAAATTTAACAAAAGAAGTGTAAAACTGAAAACTACAAAACACTGTTGAAAGAAAGTATAGATATAAATAAATGGGGGAAAATCCCATGCTCACGAATCAAAAGACTGAATTTGTTAAGATGGCAATACTCCCTAAATTGATCCACAGAGTCAATGTAATTGTTGTCAGTATCTCAGCACTTCTTCATAGAAATTGACAAGCTGATTCTAAAACTCTTGTGATTTTCGAATGACCAGAATGAACCAAAACAATCATGAGAAAAGAACAAAATATAGCCTTCACACTTCCCAATTCCAAAGTTGACTACAAAGCAACAATAATGAAGACAGTGTGATATTGGAATAAGAATAGGCATGCAGATCAATGGAATAGAATTGAGAGTTCAAAAATAAACTGATGTGACTATGTTCAGCTAATTCTCCACAAGGGTGCCAAAATCATTCTATGGGGAAAGAAACATCTTTTCAACAACTGGTGTTGGAGAACTGGATGTCATTGGACCCTTACTTCATACCATATACAAAAATTCACTCAATATGGGCCAAAGACCTAAATGTAAGAGCAAAAAGTTATAAAACTCTTAGAAGGAAACAAGAATAAATCTTCATGACCTTGGATTTGGCAAGATATTCTTATATTTGGCGCCAAAAGCATGAGCAACCCAAGAAAAATTAGGTAAAGCAGACTTTATCAAAATGTAAAACTTCTGTGCTTTGAAAGATAGCATCACAAAAGTGAAAAGATTACCCACGGAATGGGAGAAAATACTTGCAAATCATATATCTCATTAGGGACTTGTTTCCAGAGTAACTCAATGATAAAAAGACAACCTAATTTAAAGATGGGCAAAGGACTTGACAAGACCTTTCTCCAAAGAAGATATACAAATGGCCAATAAACACACGAAAACGTGTTCCCCATCATTAGTCATTGGGGAATGCAAATCAAAACCACAAAGAAGTAAAATTTCCCACTCACTGGGACGGTTATAATAAAAAGTCAGATAATAACACATGTCGATAATGCTGTAGAGAGACTGGAACCCTAATGTAAAATGGTGCAAACTCTTTGGATAACAGTTTGACTCTTCCTCAAATGGTTCAAACTGGAATCACTCTATGACCCAGCAATTCCACTCCTAGGTATCTACCCAAGAGAAATGAACACATAGGTCCACACAAAAACTGGTACATGAACAATTACAAAAGCACTATTCATAATAGCCCAAAGGTGGAAATAACCCCAAAGGCAATCAGCTGATGAATGGGTCCACAAAAGGAGGCACATCCACGCAATGGAGTATTACTCAGGCATGAAAAGAAATGAATACTGATATTGCCACAGCATGAATGAGCCTTGAAATATTCTACTAAGTGAAAGAAGCCAGTCACAAAAGGCCACGGATGAAGTGATTCCGCTTATAAGAAATGTCCAGGATCGGCAACTCTATAGAGACAGAAAGTAGATTAGCAGTTGCTGAGGGCAGGGGGGCGGGGGGAGGGGGAGAGGGTGCTAGCTAAAGGGCATTGCTTTTTGAGGTATTGAAAGTGTTCTACCATTGTGGCTGCACGTTTCTGTGACTATACTAGAAACCAGTGTGTTGCACTCTTGTATGACATGAATCACAGCTCAATAAAACTGCTTAAACAACTCATTGCAGAAGCCTGGTGTTAGGTGTGAACACGTTCTCAAGAGTGCTCTTATATGGGCAAGTGTGGCCAATGCTGCTTTGGCCACCACGACATGAATAAGCTGAGCAGCCTCAGTATACGCATGCTCTGTGCTTCCTGCGTCGTGGCCCGGGGAGTGCTGCCAGATGTCTTCAGGAACCTGGAACGCCACACCTTCACCTTGATGACCTCGACTCATCTCTTCCATCTGAATCAGAAGACCCCAGTAGGAAGACTCTAAAAGGACCAGGCTACAGAGCTACCTACAAGGCTGCCTCCTGAATGGAGCAAGGAAGAGGAAGACAAACACCGAGCACCTACCATGGGCTAGCACCATTCTAAGCCAGTTAGCAGTAAGGCTGTCGTTGTGTTCCTTTTATTGGAAAGTTCTCAGTATCTGATATACTAATCCTTTCTGTGTCCCTAGTGGCAGGTGCCTTGGTATATGTGAAGAAGCTACTCATAGTGTCCGGCATACAGAAGGCACTCAATAAATACTTATTGAGTAGACATTTGGGCCACTGTTAGCCATTACACAGAATATGCATTACAATTCAGATTATAAAGGTCCATATATAAATTCTTCATGTAGATGCATGATAAACAATGATACAAAAGATTTTATTTTGGATATTAAATATTTTAAATCAAGATTAAATATGTCTATGTAGTTCTGATAGTGGCAAGGTCGAGAATGCAGGTAATTCTCCAAGCTGCACTATAGCTGGAAAATACAGATGCGGATGAAAGATGGTCTTCCTACGACGCCATGCAGAAATGGGAACAAGGGAACATGGACTTTATTGGTTTAAAAACTGCTGATGCCCATAGGTGAGATCAAAGGTAATAAAAGCCAGCTTCTGGGCTAGGATCCAAGTGAATTCATCAAAAAGTAAAGCCGACTTGAGAGACCATCAGGCAATTGCCCTCTCCCCAGCACAGGATGCACCAGTTATTCCAGAAGCAGCGAGTGAACAACCATGGAGACAGATCTGCAAGCCGCCCACCGCGGCTCTGCACAGCCTGTAGCTCCCAGGGAGCCTGGGAGCGAGTAGCGGGTTCAGGTGCACACACTAGGGTGCCGTTCAGAATTGATGAGACACAGCTGCACAAACCTGGTTAAAACAGCCTTTCCTCACCTTTATAAATAGGGGTGCTGACACTTACATCATACAGAAGGGTAAAAATGACTGATACAATGCAGGCCATCATCATTCACCCACAGGACTGAAAGGGCCTGCACAGAACAACCAGCCCAGCATTTCCCCAAGTGTTAGGTGTGTCCCACTGGTGGGTCAGTGCATGATTTTAGGTGGGACTTTGGTGTATTCATTTCCTAAGGCTACAGAAAATACCATAAACTTAGTGGCCTAGAACAGCAGAAACGCATTCTCTCATAGTTCTGGAGGCTACAAGTATGAAATCAAGGTGTCGGCAGGGCCATGTTCTTTCTTTTTTTTTCTTTCTTTCTTTTTCTTTCTTTCTTTCTTTCTTTCTTTCTTTCTTTCTTTCTTTCTTCTTTCTTTCTTCTTTCTTTTTTTTTCTTTTTAGATTTATTTATTATTTATTTTGGAGAGAGAGAGTTGGGGGGAAGAACAGAGGGAGAGAGAAATTCAAGCAGATTCCACACTGAGCATGGAGCCCGATGTGGAGCTTGATCTCACGACCTGAGCCGAAACCAAGAGTTGGATGCTTACTGACTGTGCCACCCAGGTACCCCAGGGCCATGTTCTTTCTTAAGGCTCAAGGGTAGTATCCTTCCTTGTCTCTGCCTAGTTGCTGGTGGTAGCCAACGATCTTTCACTGTGGATAGATCCCTCCTATCTGCCTCTATTGTCACATGGCATCTTTCCTGTGCCTCTGTGTCTGTGTCCAAATGTCTTAGGAAGACATCAGTCATTAGATTCGGGCCCATAGTCCAGTATGACCTCATCTTGATTACACTTGCAAACACCTTCTTTCTTACTTGCTTGCTTTCTTGCTTTCTTTCTTTTAGAGAGAGAGAAAGAGTGGGGCGAGGAGCAGAAGGAGAGAGAAAATCTTAAGCAGGCTCCCTGCTGGGTGCAGAACCCGACGTGGAGCTCTATTCCATGACCCCGAGATCATGACCTGAGCCGAAATCAAGAGTCGGATGCTTAACCATCTGAGCCACTCAGGACCCCAAAAGACCCCATTTCTAAAGAAAGTTCTATTCACAGGCACTGAAAGTTAGGACTTGAACATGTATCTTTTTGGAAGACACAGCAACAGGTGAACATTATTTTTTATAGTCATGTATTTTAGTGTATAGCAATAAAATATAATTAGCCCATCAAACTATGATTTCACTGGTACAATATAAAAAATAACTAACAGCTACAGTTAAAAGAAATGAATCTGTTTAAAGGAATATCTTGAGTAAACACTTTTACAATTGTTATATGGACACAGCAAAAATTGTGAAAGGTGGTGTATTAACACCGGAAAGCACTGAGTTAGTACCAACCCCTCCTTCAGGCTGGGTGGTAAATAAGGAAAATAAATGAGCCGCTAATTTAAAAGCTTCCTGCAAGAGATTTTACAATCCCCCTCACAATTAGCTCATGGTACTGCAAATCTCATTGTCTAAAGTTCCTCCTTACATCTAACCCAATTCCTCTTGCTTTAGTTGAAAAGATGACTGCTGGATACATCGTCTTTATACTATTCAAAACTATGAGGTCATCAACATACAGGGAGAGAAATTGTGGGTATGCGGAACTCTTAGTAACTAAGGCTGTCATCGTGTGACGCATGGATTGTTGGTTACCTAAAACCACTATTTCAAGTCTGTAAAAAGAAGGACCAAATCCGAACCTGAGGAGAGAATGACGCTTCTCTGCGGTTTTGCGGCTGCCTGGTGAGTGAACAGCAGATGGGGCCAGCAGCCCTGGGATCGCCAGCACGAGCGCCCCCGCAGATCCAAGTCCTGCACGCAGACTCACGGCCACCCGCGGGGCTGGCAGGTTAAGACATTCCTGCTCCTTTCTCCCTGATTCTTAGAAAATCGCTTCTCATCTGCAGTGAGCTTGTCACCCTGGCACCTCTCATTCATTAAACACGAGGATCCAACCCAGCCTCCATTGGAGGCCATGTAATCTCTGTGGAGAACATCAGCTCAGCAAAGTGGGATAAGGGAGAGGGGTCTCCTGCACTCTCTTCTCTAACCTGCCTCTACCCAAGAGACAAAGGCTGCTGCTTGGAAAATCATTACATCTTTCCTCCAGGAAAAGGAATCATCTGCTCTTGTCCTATCACAGGAGCAGGCTTGGATAGAAAGGCAAACACAGCAAGGGTGCCATCCAAGGCATCCGCCACGTTTCGGGGTTTAATGTCTTGGGAACTTTAGGAGAGCCTGATGTTCCTTTTCCACCCTTGCTGATCTGTGAACTCCGTGTTCCCCCAGCCGCTATATAGAAAGCCTGCCCATTAGTGAAGCCAAAGAACACTCTGGAAGGGTTCAAACCCACTCGAGCCTCAAGGGATAGCCATTTGCTTCTGAATTTGAACTGTGTCTAAGCATCCCTGTCTGGGAAACAAACTGGAGAGTCAGGTGTGTGTGCGCACCCCCTCCTCCCTCACCTCTGCAAAGGCTTCCAGTCGCCTGTCCCACACAGCCCCACTCCTGCGGCGGCTCGGGAGGGTCAGGCAAGAGCACCTGGAATGTAAAGAAGGTCTGAAGAGAAGCAGGAAAAGACAGAGGGACAGGAAGAAGAAAGCCAGGAGCCGGAGAGAGAAAGTGCCAAGGCAGTGGGAGCAGCAGAGAGAGGACAAAGGGCTCACATGTATAAAAGTGCAGACACTCCTGATGGAGTTTTAGTTCAGGCTGGGGTTGACCAGTTGGCATTTAGGACACAAGACCGAACTGCTCACAGTTAAGTGAACTTGGCCTGTTTATTGTATAAAAAAGTGGAGCTGGCACTTTTCTTGGGTTCTTTAACCAAATGAAGCCCTGAAAAGCAACAATACTGCCATCTGCAAAATTATTCTCAAATAATACCTATTCATACAATAATAACCCCCAAATTCCAGAGTCTTAGAAACTATTCTTTTCCAGTACACACAGTTCTTTCCACCCCCTCTTTCATGGAGGCGTGCGCGCGCGCACACACACACACACACACACGCACACACCCTCCACTCCCCACCTTATTTCCCCACATCAGTCATAACTTCTCAATTGAAGGAACAGCTGCGGCACACAGTGAACCCTTTCTCTAATCATTGCGGCCACCTTCCCCCGGGCTGGGAGCCACTGCCTTTCTCTGGATCGATTGCCAGCCAGTCTGCCCAGGCCAGCGTGCCACACAACCCTGCCCAGGCTGGCAAGGAAGGCAAACCACTGGATCAGTGTCCAGAGGGCTCCGTGTGTGAACAGCCTGGCTTGGCTCCTTGAAGAGAGGGCAGCTCCCCAGATCCCAGCTCTGAGACCCAGATTCGGAAAGGAAGTAGCACCGTGGGCCCCCTACACTGCCGCTCCAAGAGCTGGGGAAGGACTATTTCCCGATGCCCCGCCAGGTGCCACCCCCTTGGAGGTGCAGCCAGTGAGCTCTGCGCAGCGGAGCGAGACCTGCGAGGAGAGAAGCAGAAGGGGGCAGGAGGGAGGAGACCCCGGGAAACAATAGCAGGTCCCCAGTAGGGCTGCCCTTCCCCTATGGAGGGGCCATTGTTTCCTACCGTGGTTGGCCGCACACTCCGGGGTGCCCAGCACGTGCTCAGTGCTGCTGTGGGAGGCAGAGGACTTCAAAGGACTCCTCCGTGGCAGAAATCAGCAGATTTCCTCTCTGCCCTCAAGGCTGCCTGTCACTGAGGCTCTAGTGGAGGTTTGTCGACTTTCTTTGCTCAGGCTCAGTCCCGCCCTTGTTCTTGCTCAGATAAGCTCATCGCGTTTTCCCTCAGGGCCCTCTGTGGCCTCCTGTCCCAGCCTTCCCGGTTCAAAGGGCACCAGGCCACACCACCTAGGAGGCTTAGATTTTATTCGCTTCAATTAAATTTTCCATTAACTTGGTCTCTGGCCAGTATAGATTTTTCCCTTTAAGCTTGTCTCTAAGTTCAGATCACTCAGCCCTCAGAATCAACCTTATGACTCCCCTCTGGTCCATTTAAGTACATTTATTTATTTTCTCCCCTAATGAGATGCACAGAAACCAGCCATAATTTTACTGCCTGACACCTGAACTTCGGCAGTCCTCTCAAGTGTTCCTGGTTTGCCTCAGACTTTGCTCTAAGTCTATGGGTTGATTTCCTCCTGTGGAAATTTTGCCCAAAGTCAGCCGTTTGGGATAATGAATGCCCTTTCTGTCTCAAGAGGAGAGCAGGTTGCAGAACACTTTCCACATGGTCTTGCAGTGCTGCCACACCTCTACCCCAGGTTCTTAGGGTAACTCCTGACAGGTGGGAGAGGACGTAGGTAGGGGGGCACCTTCCGCAGTCATGCTCTGTTTCCTCAACAGCCCCACATTAGTCTTTCTAGAACTTCAGAGAAATTAAAAGTGGTCCTCAATCAGGAAAATGTTGGAGTCACCAGAATAGAGGACACCTTGTAAGTTTTGGTTCTAAACGGACACCCTGACTTTCAGGAAGGCTCATGATACTTTCCAGTATTCCTAACGCTAGTAAAGCAACCTGCCCTATTGTGAGATGCTCTGTGGAGAGGCCCATACGGCAAGAAACCAACAGCTCATGGGCAACCAACAAGCACACGAATAAGCTAGGAAGTGAATCTTTTTCTAGTTGAGTGTCAAGATGCAGCCTGGTGTGGGACCCAGAGCCAGGGGACCCAGTTAAGCTGCACCTCAACTCCTGACTTACAGAAACTGAGATAATAAACATTATTTAAAACCACTAAGTTTTGGGGTAACTTGTCACACAGCAATAGATAACTAATACAAATGGGAAAAGGGTATTTGCTTCTTTTCTCTTGACCCCGCCTGTCCGTTTGGAAATGGTAACGACTCATTCAGTCGCAGCTAGGAACTACGTGCCGTAGAACACCTGCTCAATTCTCTGCCAGAAAGTTTATGGGATTTTTTTTAGCAGACAGTTTACTTCTTTTGTTTGAGAACCAGACACTACCCAGGAATAGGAGAAAGTTGATGAAGTTTAGCCCAGAGTGTTATATAACAGCTTAATTGGAATATTCATGCATTTAACAAGAATTACTGAATACCTGTGCTTCCTTAGTAGCTATAGGACTCAAAAGAGAACATAAGCCTTGCAATGCAAAGAGGTTCAAGAAAGTGCTGAACATTGAAAAAATCTATTTTAAACTCCATGAAACTCAGGCCTTTTTCATGAGGTTATATTTTTCCCCTTTAGCTCAATTTTTTTTTTAAGATTTTATTTTTTTAAGTAATCTCGACACCCCACATGGGGCTCAAATTCACAACTCTGAGATCAAGAGTCACATACTCTACTGACTGAGCCCAGCAGGCATCCCTAGCTCAGTGTCTTAAAATATATACAGATATTATAATTTAATGAATGACATAACTGGAAACACAATAAATAAATTTTCCTAAATGAACTCATATCAACGCTCACGGGCAGAGCTAAGATTGAGTCCCATCCTGGCAAGCACTCCCCATCTTATGCTGTAGGAGCTCTGGCTGGGCTTCCCCTGGACCCAGCTGTCTGAAAATATAGGAAGGCCTTTGGATTTGCTGCAGGCCTGATAGACACTCCTCTTTGAACCTTTCCATCAAAACTTTCTCAGAGGATTCTTGACACCTGAGCTTGTACTGATAACTTTGTTCTCTTCCCAAAAGACACTCTTTCCAACAGTTGGCTTGAGAACAGAACAGCTCATTTTGTTCACATGGTCTCTGGCTGTGATAGGGCAAGCACAGCTCTGAGATACTCCAATCACTGGCCTGCACTGGGGGACAAGTGGCTGCAAGGGAATCTGGTATAACACACCTTCCTTCATTTTTTTGTTTGTTTGTTTTTTGCCTCCATCATTCCACATATTATTTAAAATACCAGGTCAAGGGGCGCCTGGGTGGCTCAGTTGTTTAAGCATCCACGTCTTGATTTCACTTAGGTCATGATCTCTGGGTCCTGAGTTCAAGCCCCGCATTGGGCTCTAGGCTCAGTGGACAGCCTGCTTGAGATTCTCTCCCTCTCCCTCTGCCCCGCCCCCCCACTCACTTGCTCACACCCTCTCTCTCTCAAAATAAATGAATACATCTTTAAAATAAAATACCAGGTCAAATTATTCCTAATGGCTGGTGGAGTAGGCCACTCTGTGTGGGTTTTGTAAAGATGAGAGGGCTCTCCTGGTGTCTGGAGTGATGGGCTCTGCCTGTCCTGTGGATGTCACCCAGCCAGGATGTACCCAGAGCCCAGGGACAAGGATGAAACACTCCTTGGGACCAAGATAGGAAACCCAGAAGGAGAAAAAAGAATTGATGCACTTGGAGTTCAGTTTCTGCATAGATTTTGCTAAATGGGGGTTGGGGCTTATTCTGTTCTTTTACATCTTTGTGAGATGAAATGACACAGGTGTACCACAAGTCATTTGTGAGCACCCACTGTGCGCAGTCGGGCTTCTGAGCTTGGGGTGGGGGTGGGGGGGTACAGATGTACACCCTCCTCGGCAAGTGTGGGGTAATAGGACCCTACCGACAACGGGCTTGGGAGGAAAGCAAAGGGTCAGAGAAGGGAAGACCTGGGCTCAGTTTCCTCCCCACTGTGGCCTTTCTGTGTGGCTCTGAACAAGTGGCCTTGACCTTGAGGGCCTCAGTGCATCCCAAATGGAAAAGCTCACTAAATGTTTGTGGACTGACTAAATGGATGTTTCTATGTAATATAATTCATGGCACTTGATGAACTCTCTTTCCTTTTAGAAATAAATAATCTTTCAGAAAGATAAGTTTTCCCTGCATAGTCATTCTCTGTAGAGCTATCGTATTAGATGAATTTGTAGTTCAACAAGGAAGCCACTTCGATTTCTAAAGGCTGGGGACATAGGTTCAACCATAATGGAGAACTCTGTGAATATGTTACACCACTCGTTTCCTGGTGCCTGGCTCAAAGACCACCAGCGAAGGATGAAAACATCAAGCTTCAAGAACAAATGTCCTTCTTCATCTCCCACCCCTACCATCTGTGTATCGAAAAAGCTACTCGAGAAAAAGTAAACAGTTTGTTCCCATCGTATTAAAACTTCAAAAGACAGGAAACCAATCACTAAGTTAGATCTCGCAGAAGAGTTCAGCTATCACGTCTGTGGTTTCCAGAGATCTCCCCTACTCTTGGTGAGCGGACGATTTGTTCTGTTGTGTTGCACAGAGGTCAAGTCATAAATATTTGCCGCAGGCTCGTTACTTCTCAGGCTCTGCGGCGTTACTGCACGGCCCTGCCCCCACATCTATCCAGCGGGGAGATGAGATCTGGACCCAGATTCTTGCAATATAAGGCAAAAGTAAGTGCCACCGAGGATGTGTAAACTAGGGGCTGGGAGAACAGACGGACATCTCAAGGTTCGGGGAAGCCTAAAGGACGGCAGGGACCCTGCTGTGGAAGGTGTCCAGGCCACAGTGAAGACTTCGCCTGTCATCGTTCTTGGCTTTCTTTCACCCTTCTCGCCAGTGCAGCAAACCTCCTCTTTCTCGCCTGGGTTTGCACACCTGCCACCTCGCCTGACCACTCCGCCCTCTCCTCTCCATGGGCACTGGATCATCTTCGGTGGCAACACTTGAGGGGGGAGGGGGGCATCGTCCTCGTGCAAATAGACTTATTTTACTGAAAACCCGAAATAAATTCTCCATTTCCCTAGGCGAGCAGGACTCTGCCAGCCCATGCTTCATCCCTCAAAGTGTGGCCGCCGACCCGCAGCAGCGCCGACCCACCTGTGCGCCTGTTCCACACGCGGCCTCTCCAGCCCGCGCCAGCCCCGCGGCCGCATCTGCGCTTTAACAGGACGCCAGCTGGCTCCGGAGCACAGTAAAGCTTGGAAAACGCTGGCTAACGTTTATCTATAATTGAGGGCTTTTCTTTTCAATATTCAAAAGGAAGGTAAAATTTCCCTGTGATCGTCCCATGGCTTCTGACAGAACCACAAACGTTATCAAAGCCATGTTTCTGCCTGCAGCCCCCTGAAGCACCGGAGGCTGCCCTACTGCCTAAAACACAACCACGTGGCTGTCAGGTAACAGAATTAAAGGGAAATGACCGAAGTTCCTGATTTCGAGCCAGGAACTTTACCTTCCAGACTGGATTCGGGCAGCTGAGTAGGTAGTCTGGTTTTCCCCAGACATAGGAGAAAGATCACAGGAAAGCTCTGAGGAAGGGATGTGGAAGATGCCCTCTCTCTGTTCCAGCGTGAGCCGCTCTGTCTTGGTATCCTCACTTTCACCTCCGGGGGGCCCTCGCTGGGGCTCCTGGGGCACCTGCTGCCCAGAGCTAGCCTCTGCCACCTCCCGCTGTGACATCTGGCTCCTCCTTCTCCTCTGGGTTACCGCTGTTGCCCCTCATGGCCCTCACCAGCGGGCATCTGCACTTGTCACCAGTAACGGGGAGATCACTACCATTCAAGCAGGCCCTTCTACTTCCATGGCTTTGACTCTTCAAAGTTCCTTACGAATACAACCCCACCTGACCCCTAAGGGAGCTATCTTGTAAGAGTTCCACCTGGCTCTCCAGCTGCCAAGTTCTCTACCTGGCAGAGTGGTCCTTAAATCCACGCTTCTCAAACTATAATGTGTCTTCAAAACACCTGGGATCTCTTGTTGGCAAGTGTGGAGGGAGCCCCTGAACTTCTGCCTTTCTCAGCTGATGAGGGTGCTCCTGGGGAGAGTTGAGTGGCAAGACCCTACGTTTAATTAAATCTACCACCAGAACCACCAAGAACAAATCCACATGACCTGCTGTCATATACTGGATCAGAAAACGATGTCTTCCCCCAAAACATCCATTTTTTTTTTTTACCACAAACCTCATTTCTTTGATAGTTCCTTACATGTCATGGTTTTTCCTTTTCTTATCGTCTGATTAACTGTCTTCTGGAACTGCTCTGATGAGTGTTGACAAACCCTGCAACTGTGTGGCTCAAGCCTAACAGATACAGCTTTAACCAAGCAGCACTGGGGCAGAGAACCACCTGGGCAAATGAGCTCAAGACTGTGCAGTCATGTTTAGGAACGACGTGGTCCTATGGAGGGATCTGGACCCTAAAATCAACAAAGGCCTCCATCCTTCCGTCTTACATGTGCCCTTTTTGCCACAATAGTGGAAAAGGGGGTGATAAGCTAAATCTTCATTGGAAGTGATAATAATTTGATGTGTTACCCTTTAAGGGAAATTTGACAAGGCAATCCTAAAGAGGCGATGTCTCGATCTAAAGGCAAACTCTCTACTGGTGTCATTTTAGGCTCCATGGCACACTGGTGGGAAAGACATGTGGCAAGAGGCCACTTAGAGGCTACTGCTTCTTCCACTTTCCCTGAGGCTCCCAGACACGTGAGACCTACTGCACTCGGCTCCGCAGCACCTAGGGCATGTGCAACAATGTCCACAAGGTTGGTTGATTCGGAGCAATTCATTTTTTCAAATCAGCCATGGGCTAGGGAAGGGCTCATGAAGACAATTCGAGTCATTGCTTCCTGAGCCAGGCCAATTAGGAAGGAAAGCAGCTTTTGGGTAGAAATAACCATCTCGGTCAAGGGAAGAAGTGAGGCAGTGACACCTCTCCCAGGAAAACTCTGAAACTTCCTCCAGTATGGTGAGCTTGGGAGGGAATACGGTAGAAACCAAGGCAAGAGTTTCCTTAGTAATCACTTCAGGAAAGTTGAAGGGGGGCTCCTGGGACAGGATGTTAAAATGAAACTATTTTAGTTTCAGTTTTGGCTGAGGCTGCAAGACAACAGATCCCTCAAGGTAAAGTGGAGTGAGCAGATCTTGCAAAAAAAAAAAAAAAAAGGAAGAAAGAAAAAGAAAAGATGGTGGAAAGCCAGTTTTATACCTATAGATGACCACCTACATCCAGCCTGCAAGAGAAATGTAGAGGTTGAGAAACAGATTGACTAGAAGAGGAATTATGGAGAGAACTGTCTAGTGTATTCCCAAGGGCTTCAATGTGGCCATGAGACTAGCTTGATATCTGTCCCTGAAGCTTGAGAGACACAATGGATTATTGTTTGATTCCCATGGGAAATCCAAAAGTCTGGCTACTCCAATGGCAGAACAAAGGAAGGTGCCTGCAAGGTGCAGCCTCCGTGCCCAGAGTTTGTTTGGGCAAAGTATTGTAGTGTTTGTCAGGGACCAGATGTGGGCCATCAGAAAAGAGATCTAAAGTAACATCTTTGGGGCGCCTGGGTGGCTCAGTTGGTTAAGCATCTGACTCTTGATTTCAGCTCAGCTCATGAGCTCAGGGTTGTGAGATGGAGGCCCGTGTGGAGCCTGCTTGGGATTCTCTCTCTCCCTCTCCCTCAGCCCCTCTTCTCCTCCCTCCCTACTCTCTAAAAAAGAGTCTGATCATCTTAGATTCTTTCTGTGGGACTGTATGGTGGCACAAGGGGGCCTCTGCAGAAAGAAGCTAGAGATTTACCTGCAGATGTGGGGCTGTGGCAGGAATTGTAAGTGACCAGATAACCAGTCAGCGAAGAACTGAGTTTGTCCATGTCAGGGAAAGTGCAGCGAGAGATGGCAGGATCACCTACGTGCCCATGTAAGAGCCCAGAGGATGTAAAATCAGCTTTAAACACCTGCCAGAACTTGGGAGTATGATGCCAACTCACAGCAGGATTAGTCAGGTAAAAACTCCTACCTCTCGCCTCTCCTCCTTCCCTCACTCTAGTCACAAAGGATTCGAAATCATTATTAGCTAGATACGGGAGGGGGCAAAAACACAAGGTTAGGTGTGAGGTGGAGAGAAGCCAACTGGCCTGAAGCAGGTCTGAACTGGGAATGGGGAGTAGTTATATCTTTGAGTGAAATTTAAAGTTTGATTATTACACTGCTCTAGATATATTAATTATTGACTAGAGAATGTTTTGTTACCTGAAAGGAGCAAGAAAAGTCACAAGATCTGTCCAAAATTTCATCCATGGATAGGAATGAAGTGGTCCCACGGGATATATTTAAAGAAGAAAGAGAGACATGAATTATGGGGCTTTATGATTATGTCCTATGGGTCATTGCTTGTTCAGTGTAACAGTGATCAGTGGATTGCAAAGTAAAATCAGACCATTCTGCTAGTCTCATTACAAGATTCACTAGAAGACACATTAGCTTTAGGATATGTTCCTGAGTCAGCTAAGGCTTAGAAGAGAAGCCAGATTCATACTGTCAGAACCAGAAGGAGCACTGTGCATGCGCAACCCCAACACCTCATTTAGGAAATGGAGGCCCAGAGAGAAGAAAAGATTTTCCCAAGCTTGCACATATAGAGATATCAAAAACAAACAAAACAAAACAAAAACAAAACCCACAAATGTATATAGTATCTGCTCACATAGACTATATTTAATTAGGTAGCTTTCATTGTAAAGGCCAAATTTTTCCTGTTTCCCAGGTCTCAGAGAGATTAATGTAAAATTGTAAACAGGGTTCTTGACAGTATCTTAAAAAAAAAAATCTATGCTAAGAATCTAGATTTATCCTTCCCTGCTGTCCTCTTAAACTTAAAATATAGCCACTCTTACTATAAGCATCTTTTTGTTGAAGGCTCTCAGCCTATCTGTAAGCACATATCTGCAGATGTATTCATTTTCCATTATCTGTAGTGGTCAGTCAATACCTCAAAAACTTTCCCAAGCTCCTGTATTTGTTTTATCACAAGATCTCACACGGTGCTTGGAATCGAAGAGTGTTCAACAAATGTTTGTAGAATGACATAATGACTAGATTCCAGTTTCACTGGCTATGTTCTCTTTTTATATCAACAATACTGCTTCCAGAGAAAGAAAAGAGGCAACATCTCTGTGGGAACCTGGAATCCAGAGCCTAGAGTCACGTTCAACTTTTTTATAAATCCATACCTCAGGGCTGCTAAGCGGAGCTATCTAGCCCCTTGGGCACACCACGTGTGGCCCTTCTGTGCCCTTACTGACCTTGCCACCGGCTTTTCCATGCTGAGCTACTCTGCAACAAAAGGCCCTCAGCCCCTGGATCACTTTCCATCCTGTGATGAGAGAGAAACACTAACTCTTACTGAAAAACCTATTTGATTCCCGGCCTGGTCAAATCCCTGCAGCAAGAGACACTCTGTTTATTGACATGGGTGGGTACCTGAGGCCCCCAGACAAGACCAACATAATCTATTTCTTAGCCGGAGTTTCTTCAGGATTTGTTCCTTAGTGCCGTAGTCTTTCAATGACTCAACAAGGATGGATAAGTGCCCAAGAGTCTAAATTAGAGGAGAGTGAAGAAAATAATTCATGATATGTGATGTGGTCTCATTGTCTAAATTCTAGTAACATAAGCCTGAAAGCTATAACATCAGCTCTCAGTAGCTGGAGCAATCCCTTCCCTCTGCAGCCTGGGTGGGGACTGTCTAGGTACCCTCAGTCCCGGCCGGCCCTGACCCCTCCCGGGGTGGGGGTGGGGGGGCAGAGAGGCAGCCTGGGAGCCTCCAACGGGAGCACTTTCAGGAGCTCCCAGGAGGGCAGGGACACCTGGGACCGCCTCAGGCACAGGGAAGACAGATGGACAAAGCCTACCTGACTCCATCCTGCCTTCCTTCTTCTCCTGGGCTTCCTCGGAGCCACTGGAGCCCCTGGGGAAGGGCTGGTGGCTGAAGAGGTCATCACACAGGAGGCTTCGGCACAGCTTGGCGAGGAAGCGGAGCACGTACCGGATGCTGTTCACCACAGGCAGGCTCCGCAGGTGCTGCTTCCCATCGAACGATGCCGACACTGGAAAGCCACAGAGACCACAACTTAGAGTGGGACACGAGAGAGCCACAGGTCCACAGAGGAGGTTTCTGTCTGTTCAGTTGTGCTTTGTTTTTAACTAAGCTTTATTCGGATTTCACTCCATGCCTTCTTTGTGCTCCAGGATCTCCTCTGGGAGCCCACCCCAGGTTTCGTTGTCATGTCTCCTTAGTCTCCTCTGGTTTGGGACTGGCTCCCAGTCTTGCCTTGTTTTGCATAATTTTGACAGTTTTGAAGAGTACTGGTCAGGTATTTTGTAAAATGTCCCTCAGTTTGGGTTTGTCTGATGTTTTTCTCATGATCTGACTGGGGTTAAGGTTTTGGGGGGAAGAAGTGAAGTGCCCCTCTCATCGCATCAGATCGGGGTGCGTGATGTCCACATGACATCACTGGGTTGTCAGCCTTCATCATTTGGCCAGATGGGGTTTACTGTATTTCTCCACAGAGTTCTCCTTGAGTCCCTCCCTGAGCCATCTTGGTGCTACCCCAGCCTCGCCAAGCTTCCTATCACCATCAGGAAGTTGTGGTCCATATATACAATGGAATATTACTCAGCTATCAGAAAGAACGAGTTCTCAACATTTGCTGCAACATGAACGGCACTGGAGGAGATAATGCTAAGTGAAATAAGTCAAGCAGAGAAAGACAATTATCATATGATTTCTCTCATCTATGGAACATAAGAACTAGGAAGATCAGTAGGGGAAGAAAGGGATAAAGAAAGGGGGGTAATCAGAAGGGGGAATGAAGCGTGAGAGACTATGGACTCTGAGAAACAAACTGAGGGACTCAGAGGGGAGGGGCGTGGGGGAATGGGATAGACCGGTGATGGGTAGTAAGGAGGGCACATATTGCATGGTGCACTGGGTGTTATACGCAACTAATGGAATCATCGAACTTTACATCAGAAACCAGGGATGTACTGTACGGTGACTAACATAATATAATAAAAAAAAATTAAAAAAAAGAAAAGGGAATGTGAAAGACCACGTTGCCACTTTGCAACCTCAAGGAGGCAGCATGAGGAGTCCCTCAGAGCTACTGCGTTCTCCAAGACACTAAGACCAAGTGCTCAGCTCTGGGCCCCCTGGGAATCCCTCGGCGAAGGGAAAGTTGGCAGCAGGGCTCTGCCCAGGCTTGTGCTGGTGCTGGGCACCGCAGAAACCTGATCACCACTGCCGAGGCCCCTGAGGCCACAGAAAGGCTGAGTGGGAGAGCAGGGGACGTGGGGTTGGCTCTCCCAGCTTAGGGAGAGGGGCCGCAACGAACTCAATTAGATGGGATTTGCTCAAGACGGTGGGCACACAGTACAGGAGGAGCTTTCTCTTAGCACCGTGTCTGTGTCTTGAGCCCTGCTACTCAGCAAGGAAAAGGACAAGGGCTTCAACCTAGAGGGGCAGCCCGGGTTTGAGAACCTGGCTCTCAGACAAAAATTAAGAGAAGAATGGCCAGTGAGCTCTCAGAAGGCTTGACAACAAGACCTTCCTCCTGGCCTCTCTCTGTGCAGTACCTCTTCCTCCTGTCTCTGCTTCTGCTAAACTTTCTTAAAAGTCACCCTGGGTCAGACACATGCACCTAGACCTTGCCAAGTTCTATTTTAATCAGTTACCAGCAAGTCAGACCCAGCTTCCTGCTCAGACAGAGCTCCAGAAGGTGGGCAGAACCAATCACAGCTGGGGAAGCTGTGTTTGGACAACCTCCCCACCTCCAAGCCCTGGGGATCTAGGGTTAAATAAAATGCCCAATGACATTAGAGGCCCCTCCTCCCCTCACCTCTCTTAGAGAGCTGGCAGGGTCATCTGCACCACCCCCATGGCTGGAGAATCTTCTCCTTATTCCCTGGGGATATGGAGGCCATGCCCTTGATGCTGGGCCAAAGAAGACACTAGTCTGTCCCCTTGGAGTCAGGACATCTTGCAAAGACCTGGTGCTCTAGGGCTTAAGGGCACGTGATGACAACAATTCTGTAGAGAGGGTATGGTGGAAAGAGCCTCTACAGGTAAACATTGGAAGGGGGCAGAGCTCCCAACTCTGCCTCTCACCTAGGGTGATGCTGCCACTCCAAGTGGAAGCTGCTGGGGCCGGGCTGAAACTGGAGGACTGTGGTGACAACAGGAGAAGGGACTGACCCTGAAGCATCTTTTTAAAAAGACAACAACCCTGCCCTTGAGAGGCTCTTGGGAGATGAGTTTCCCCACCGCCCTGCATGGCAATAGGTGCCATGGAGAAAGAATGAGGCAGAGTGAAGGAGAATAGATAGTTCCCAGGGTGGATATTTTAGACAAGGTGGTCAGACTAGGGCTCCTGGATAAGGCACCATTTGAGTGGAAACCTGAAGAAAGTCCAGGAGCAAGCCACACATGGATAGCTGAGGGAAGAGCATTCCAGACGGAATAGCAGGTACAAAGACCCCGAGGCAGGAGCATGTGGGAGATAGAGGGAACAGCAAGAAGGTCCATAGCTGCAGCAGAGAGAGGACTCAAGAGAAGTGACCAGGAAATCAAAGAGGTAGCCAAGGCCAGGTCCCTTAGGGCCTCTGGGTCCTCGTAAGGATGTGGGCCTTCTCTTCGAGTGACAAGAGAACCACTGAGTGTGTAGGACGGCGGGGGGTGGGGGGCATGATCTGACTTCGATTTTTAAAGAACCACAGTGGCTGCTGTGAGTGGTGAAACGTGGCTGGATTCTAGATATATTCTGAAGTTAGAGCAATAGGATTTGTTGATGAGCCGCAAGTGAGGGGTAGTGAAAGAAGATTCAGAATTTCAGTCTTCTTGTCCACATCAGGAAGCATCATCTCTTCCAGCCCAGAAAAAGGCCTCCAGCGCACAGGCTCATTTAAGGCCCCTGGAACCCAGCAGATGGAAGACAGACCTTGGCCATAACCACTGTCCCCTCAAGCCTGATTATGCCTTGTTTCCTCTTTAGAAAGACACCCACGCCCTCCTCATACAACCCACCTCAGGGCCTTACCTGACACCATCTCACCACCGTAGCCCTGTTTGACCAGGGAGAAGACCAGCTTCTGCTGGTGGGCACAGTCGATGCACGCTTGCACAGCCTGCTGCAAGACCGCCGATGGCCTCTCGGGCCCGAAGTGCTCGGGGAGCTGCTGCACCTTCCTCCTCTCCAGGTACGGCCCTGCATTGGCTTGCTTATTGATGTAGAGGCGGACTGTGGGGACAGAGACGCACTGCTCTCAGCATCGGGCGCATCAGACCAGGGGGCTGTTCCTGTGTGCATGGGGGATGTCTCGGCCGTGCCCCCTTGACCCTCACCTTGGGAAAGCTGAAAAAAACAAAGGTGGGACTGATTTCTTCCCAACTTGAGGAGTACAAGAGGCAAAGAGCCAATCACCCCCAACTTCCAGGGCTCGCTCTCAAGTGGACCTCTTGGTTGGAAACATATAGGCAGGTGGGTCCCCTCTGATGTACTCAAATCAGAATTGCAGACAACTATGGAGGTCTACGTGGACCATGTGTATAAAGTACTTCCATACTGGGCATGTACACATACAAAATCTTCCCTCCTCCTCCAAAGGAGCTGTTAAGCTACACATCAAGTTTGCTAATTTTTTTTTGTTAACTTTCAGTGAATAAAAAAATTAAGATGATGCTGATTACTCCAAAGACTATATACTCAGTGGAGTTCTAAAGGGAGGGCTATTCATAATCTGAGAGATATTAAATACTCAGCTGCCCATTTAGGTGAGCCCAACCAATGGTCTCCACACCTTTAAAGTCATATACCTCGTCAGTATATTTGAGCACATGCCCCAAAATGTGTTTATTTATTTATAGGTCATATACGTTCTCGACTGTTTTAATATATTGCATACATTTTAAAACATAACCAAGAAATACAAATTTTTAAAGGATGAGATACAAATAAATATTAATGGTAGGTGTCACATTTTCTTCCCTATGGCAATGACTCCTCATCTATGCCACTCCCACCCCAATCCCAGGGTATGAGGATCTTACCTTGGTGGCCACCGGGGCAAAGAAGTGTTCAAAAGGGACTTGAAGAAGAGACCAATAGGACACGAGAAGGATTAAACAGTAACAACAAAGGTGAAGAAAGTTAGTTTTTATTGAGCACCTACTCTATTCCAGGCACTTTGCATACTTTATCTTGTTTGATTCTCAAGACAAGCCTGGGAGTGGGATATGATTACTTCCTTCACTAATGAAGAAACTAATGAAGAAACTAATGAAGAAATGAGGCTTAACAGTTCAATGGCAGCTCTAAAGTCTAAAGTGTAATTAGGGGTGCAAAAGGGATTTGGACTGAAGTCTTTCTGATGCCAAAACCTGTTCTCTTTCCACTCCACTTCTCTTGTACTCATCCCAGATGATTAAGGAAATCTAGTCAAAAAGGGACCTTCATGCCAGGCACTGTGCTAGGTAGGCCCTACAGATTCACAGGGTCCCTAGCTCCACAGAGCTTGGGGCCCCTCTGGGAAGGCGGAGCTTCTCAGAGCACTACAGGAAGCCATGTGGGACTGGCACTTCAAGACACACTGGGGAGGTGCTAGGAGGGCCCACCCTTGGCACCCTGGCAGGAAAGTCAGTGAAGACCATCTGGATATGGTATGCCTGAACTGATATGCAAGGGATGAGAAGGGTGACCAGAAAGAAGATCATTCCAGATAGAGGGAAGGCAATATGCTGAAATCCTATGGGGGGCTCTAGAGACTGAGAGGAGAGCAATGAACTGCAGGGCTCTGTTGGCCACATAAACAAATTTGGTTTTTACCTAAGAGCAAATGGTAGGGAAACTGAAGGGATTCAAGTGGGTTGGGAGTTGGGGTGGCTTGTGATAAGGGGGACAGTGTGTGTGTGTGTGTGTGTGTGTGAGAGAGAGAGAGAGAGAGGCTATCCTACTGCTGGTACTCTTATGATAGAAATGTTGTTGGTGGACACCCCATAAGAAAGACTGGACTGAATTCTACTCTGACTGGATTGGACACACCAGGCGGGATTAAGGGAGGTTAGGGTCCTTAAGAGATCTTAGCACAAACACAGGGACAGAAACACTTCAAGGTAAGCAGGCTCAAGCTTGGTGCAAAATAAACGTGGCTCTGAAAACACTGGGCCACCAAACCACCCTTTCTAGTCCCACCCCAAGGCAACCAGCTGAATCTGAGATACATTGAAAATCAAGTTTCAAGTAATCCTATTTGTGAGACACTTCAGCAAATGTTCTCAGAGAATTTGGTCGTTCTCCGGCTGTCTAGCTAACAACTAAATCCTTCATTAGAGCTATCTCAGTGGCAGCTCTCCAGTTCACAAAATAACTGCTAGATGGAGGGCTGGCCATCACAGCTTTAGAGGTCATTCAGCTGACCTACCTGTGAGAGCCTGTGGGGCCGCCAAGCTGGGTATGGTGGCTGCATCCTGAGGGATGGAGCTGAGGTCGGGCTCCGGTGTGCTTCGCGGAGGTGAGAGGGCTAAAGGAGTCATAAGAACCCGAGACTTGAGCTGCAAGACAGAGCCCGTTTGGTCAAAGAAAATCTGGAAATGCTCTCTCCACTTGTCCCCAATTTTTCCTGGACATCGGGGTAACCATTGCTACTCTCATGTTTCCACCTCTTTCTATTGTGCAGCTAAGGGGCTGAACTTCAGATTCAAGTTCATGAACAAGATTCATGTTTGGGGTCAAATTCAGAGATCAGCTCTGTACCCCGCCCTTACAGTGGAGCCACCCAGGAAACGACTGTGTCAGGCAATGAGTGTGGGAACACAAGAGGTATGAACAGTTGAAACCTATGAGCCCTCTGAGTGCAGAATGCAGGGAGAGGACCGTTCCCAGGCTGCTAATTCCTAGAATCCCGTGGACAGGGCCTTCCCAACATCTATCCAGAGACTGATTCTGAAGCTCTTCTCACTCTGTGCTGCGCTTTCAGCTCACAAAAATCACTGGATCGTGCTGGAAGAGAGAGCAGAAACCATTTCTCCAAGGGGCTGTCATACTGCTCAGTGTTGATTTCCTACAGCAGAAACTGTCAAGGGCAGCCCAACTGTGGACATGAGTGTATTCTCTCGTGGTGAGAAGCAGCCACGTCGAAGGACTCCTTTGAAATCACAAATAAGGAGCTGAAATTTGCTGTTACAGAATAAGACGGAGATGACTGGTCGATTGATTATATCAATGCCAACAAGGCACTCTCTGTACCAAGGTTTGACAAAAAATTGTCTAATCCTTGTTCTCCACCAAAAAATAGTGAGTAATTTAGTCACTTCAACTCTTCACCATTGACCTGTGTCTGTTCTCTACTCCAGACCAATGAAATCATTCTCTGGGGGTGGGACCAAGGCACCAGGAGTTTTAGAAGGTACTCAGATGATTCCAATACATAGTTAAGCTTGAGGCCACTGCTCAACTGCTCTTCAAATTTAAGGTGCAATCAGTCACCTGGGGGGTCTATTAAGATATAGATTCTGACTCAGGAAGTCTGGGGTGGGGCCTGAGATTCTGCATTTCTAACAAGCTTCTAGGCAGTGCTGGTGCTGCTAGTCCGTGGACCACACTTTGAGTAGCAAGGGTGTGCGTTCTGTTGTTAATATAGATGCAGATTCCACCCATAAATGCAGACCCCGCCCCAGGCTTCCTGGGGGAAAATCTAAAGAGATTTGAGAATCATCAATATAGAGTTGATATTTAAGGCCATGATAATGGGTGAGATCATCAGAGAATAACAGAAGGAGTGTAGATGGAGAAGAGAAAAATTCAAGCACTGAGCACTACAAGACTACAACATGAAGAGTCTTGGAGAGACAAGAATGAACCAGCAAAAGAAACCAGGAAGGACATCCAGTGGGGTAGAAAGAAAATTGGGAGAGTGTGGACTTGTGGGAGCCAAATGGAAAAAGTGTTTCATGAAGGAGAGAGTGGTCAGCCATGTCAAAAGCTCTGATCACAAGCAAGACTAGAAGTGGCCATTAGATGTAGCAACTTCTCAGCAATAGAGATGGCGGTGCAGGGGGTGGGATGAGAACCTGACTGGAATTAGCTCAAGAAATAATGGGAAGGGAAGCATTGGGATCAGGAGTTAAAGTCAGCTTTTTCAAGGAGGCTTGTCTGAAAGGGGAGCCAAAAATTAGCCATAGCAAGAAGGAAAAGTTGGATCAAATAATTTTTACCCCACAATGAGATATCACCTCACACCCATTAGGATAGCGACTATCAAAAACAAAAATAAAAAATAATAAGTGTTGGCGAGGATGTGGAGAAATCGGAACCCTGTGCACCGCTGGCAGGAATGTAAAATGGTGCAGTATAGCAGTTCCTCAAGAAATTTAAAACAGAATTACCCAACAATTCCACTTCCAGGTCTATATAAGAATTGAAAGCAGAATCTCCAAGAGGTGTTGGTACACTCATGCCCATAGCAGCACTATTCACAGTAGTCTGCAAGGAAGCAACTACCAATGTTTGTTGACAGATGACTGGGTAAACATAAGATTTTATATACACACAAGGGAATATTACTCAGCCTTAAAAAGGAAGGGAATTCTGGCACATGCTACAACATGGAGGAGACTTGAAAATATTTGCTAAGTGAAATAAGCCAGTCACAAAAAGACAAATATTGTATGATTCCACTATTTAAGGTACCTAGACTAGTCAACTTCATTGAAACAGAAAGTAGAATAGTGTTTTCCAGGGGCTGGAAGGAGGAGGGAGTGGGGAGTTGGGGATAGAGTTTCTGTTTTGCAAGGTGAAGTTCTGGAGATCGAATGCACAATGTGAGCATACTTACTACTGAGCTGTACACTTAGAAATGGTTATGATGGTACATTTTATGCCATGTGTCTTTTATCACAATTAAAACATTTTAAAAAATCTTTTAAGATTTTTTTTCTTTGAAATGGGAGAGACATGCTTTAATGCTGATGGAAATAATCCAGCAGAGAGGGAAAGAAGGATGATCCAGGGGACTTCTTGGAGAGCTGGCAGCATCAGGACTTTGACTAGGTGAGAGAGGATGAGATTTAGTGAATGGAGGCGGGTGGGTGGGAGGGCTGTGTCAAGGCCGAGAGAAACACGGACCTTTCATCTATTTTATTGCAAAGCAGGGTACAAGGGCCCAGATTGGCAGGGGTGGTGGATGTGGAGATGGGAACTTACAAAAGGTCTCTTCTGAAGGCTTCTAGTTTCCCCGTGATGCCAGAAGCCTGGGTGTGAGGAGGAGGGCGTGTGCATGAACTAGGAGCGGGGAGAGGTGGGGGAATAGGGTGTGGCTGCTGAGTGACATTGAGGGCACAGTGGGAAGTGTGGAAATGAATTTAAATTCATTGAAACGAATTTAAAATGAGATCAGTCAAAAGTGAGCCCCCGGCTTTCACAGGGCTGTATGGGTGCAGAATCTGGGGCTCTGGCAAGAGACCCTATGTTAGTCAGAAGCTACAGTTAACAGAGCTTTCATCTTCTTCTGTGTTTAGCATTTGAAAAATTAAAGGGCCCACCATGTAGCTATGCTCTGCTAAATACTATAAAAATAATCTAAAAGAAACCTCAGTGGTGGGAAGGAGGGGACCAGAAACCTGCTGTGACGCAGTCACCACGACTTTGCCATGGTTCCCTCACCTGCCAAGTGTGACGAGGGCTACAATTACCCTGCCTGTTCTCCCAGGTCATCCACCAAGGGTCCCTCTGACAGTCCTTCTAGAAATGATATGCTGCCCTGCATGGAGAGGCTGGTGGTGGCAGTCCCCAAGGACTGTGGGCAGCAGGCTCTAGAAGGACCTTAGCTAAATCCTCCATTACGAGCTTAAAGCCCTCCAACCAACATACAGATAATGATATTGGTGGGGAAAAAGCAATATTTGGCAAGTCATCCTTTTTCCCTCTGTGGTCTTTAAGTAAATCATATGAAGATCCCCATGGTCTTTCCCTAGAAAGATGATGGTGTGACAATGCTGATGATGGTGAGGATAGCGATGGCAGCTAAGACTTAGATTGCCGGACACTGTTTACTGTTCATATAAGTGTCATAACAACCCTAACATCGAACGCTTTCTCACTATTTTAATATTTATTAGAAACGGATCTGTTCGTTGAACCCACCTCCAAGGAAGTAATACAATTATAGTTAGCTGTTACCTCTGCCCATCATTTCTGCTCAGATAAAGCAACTGAAGGAATTAGAATAAGTCATCTGGTTGCAGGGCAAACCTTGGGCATTCATCCAACCTCTAAAACAACCGCTGGGACTTTTGAACAAAGAAGAAATCTCATGCAACTGTGGGTGGTATACGACTTTTTAAAAATTCGTCTTGGTAAGAGAATAAATCATCAGTAGGAATACTTTGATCTAGCATTTTGAATTTCTATCTCATTGCCTGATACAAAGGGAAAAAAACTGGCCTAGGAAAGGGAGTCACATATGATTTTAGAGGGGTCCTAAAATAGAAATGAGCCCAGTGGCTAGGAATGTCCTTTGGTGTGATGTGGGGCCCCTCTGTCAGTGCCTCTCCTATGTGCGGAATGAGGAGCTCCCTGTATGCCCCAGCATATCCAAGCTATTCTCTGCCAGGACATTTGTCTTTGTCACTGCTGGGGTATTTTTAAAATTGTTTTTTGTTATTGTTCTTGTGTTTTGTTTTTTAAACGGACACAATAAAACAAAATGCTCCTATCTTCGTTTCTAATACCATTCTTCAATTTAAGGAACAAGGGCTCCTTGGAGAAACGGTTGATTCAAGGACAAGGGCAGGAAATATACAAGATGAGCCTGGGGCATCTTGTCCCAGAAAGTAAGATCGTACTAAACACACACACACAATGATGAGGGTAGATCATAGGAACACAGAAGTCAACTGAAAGAACTTCCAATGTCCAAATCTGGAGCAATATGAGCAACAAATAATGAGTAATGGATTATGATTCAAAGTATACAATAAATATCCATGACTCCACACTGACATAAATGAATACTTAACTAAGTAAACACATGGAGAATAGACCAACCTCTTATGCATAAATATTCCAAATAGTTTATTGTGGAGCAAAACTTCCCACTCCTTAAGTGTGAGCTCCACACAGTGACTTCCTTCCAAAAAGGATGGGTTGGAAATGGGGGAAAGGTAACTTTACAGTGGAGAAACCCATCAAACGCCACCTCAGGCAGGTGATCAAGGTCACCATCCACAGTCATAAGCCACATTGATAGTACACACCCTTGATATGGCATGATGGGAATGATACCTTACTTCTGGAATCTTCTTTCCCAAAACTCATAACCCCAGTCTAATCGTTAAAAAAAAATCAGACAAACCCAAGTTATAAACATTTTAAAAAACATCTGACCCATACTACTTAAAACTGCCAATGTCATCAAAACAAGGGAAGTCTGAGAAATTTTCACAGCCCAGAGGAGCCTAAGGAGACAAGATGACTAAATGTTAATATGATATCCTGGCTAGATCCTGGAACAGAATAGGGAAAAACTAATGAATCTGAATAAAATATGGACATGATTTAATAATGATGTATTATTATTGGTTCATTAGTTGAAACAAATGCATCATAGTAATGTAAAATGTTAATAATAGAGGAAAGTAGGTATGGAGTATACAAGAATTCTCTGTTTTACCTTTGCAACTCCCCTGTAAATCTAAACCTATTCTAAAATATAGCTTAATTTTAAAGTATTAACAACAGGATCTGGTAGAATAAGCTAGGTAAAGTGGAAGGGAAGAAGGGAGACGAAGCTTCTTTCTTGCAAGTCTAAGACTGGAGAGAGATTAGGTGTCCGGGATGCCATGCTCTGACGTATAGGGGAGCTAATCCTTGGCCTTCAAAGCCAACAGCCCTGTACAGATGCTGGCAAAGTTGGCACCTTCACTGAAATTCAAAACCTCAAACCAAAGGGTGTGGTGACTCCTCATCCAGGGCGTGGTTGCCAGCAGCTGCCTGAGGGGCTGTGCTCTGCTGGGGTAGAGTATCCTGGTGGGTGAAGGAGAAGAGAAGAGTCGGTCCCTGCCAGCTGGCATCTCC
Source organism: Ailuropoda melanoleuca (assembly GCF_002007445.2). Classification (NCBI taxonomy): domain Eukaryota; kingdom Metazoa; phylum Chordata; class Mammalia; order Carnivora; family Ursidae; genus Ailuropoda; species Ailuropoda melanoleuca. Next base: position 57,715,814 of record NC_048227.1, read on the forward strand.
ACCAAAGGGGGCTGGGGAATGTGGAAGCAGCTCATCTTTCTTTTCCATTTACAAACCCAAAATAAGGGCCCAGAGAGTTTCTTGCTCCAGCTGTCTTTCAGGGAAGACCTTCTCTAAGACATTTGCTAGAGAACCACTGGAAAGAGTTGGGGAAGGGGAGGGTTTGTTTGCAAACTGAGATGTGTGGCCAGGGGCCACTAATGGAGAAGGGGTTAGCTGATGTAAAAATGTAAGTATTTTTCTAAAAATATGCAAGTGTAGCAGAAACAGAAGTATTAACTGAACGACGTTTCACACATTGATAGCAAGAGATTGGTAATCCGGGGACAGAGAATATGGTTGAGGGAGCGTGATGGGCAGAGACTGCCTGCACATCAGCAGAGATGAAGCAACAATGCAAAATTTTAAAATAAGTTCGGGGTGGCAGTGGGCACATATATTGGAACACTAGCTTTTGAATCTGGGCTCCAAGACCTGCTCAGCCATGCAGCATGAGGAGCTCTTATTACCTAGGATTGGGGAGCCTGCCTTCCCTTACCTGTGTGAGGGTAATAATATCCCCTCGCAGGGATGTGGCAAAATTTAAATGTAAACACTAGCACAGGGCTAGTGCAAAGTGAGGACTCCATAAATATGCATTCTCACTATTGCTGATGGTATCGGGGGAGGGCAGGACGAGACGGAGAGCACCCATATTCCCTCACCTGGGACATGGCACTGAGAACTGGTATTATTTCAGTCATCAGCTATCCCTCGCTGACACCCGGCAGGGGAGTGGCTGGTACACAGGGCTCAGAGACAGGACTGGGGTTTGGATCTTGAGTCTGCCACCAGCTCACATGGGACTCTGAGCAACTCATTCAGTGCTTCTGGGCTTCATCTTCCAAAGCCATTAGATTGGGTAGATGGTTGGCTTCTAAATTCTCTTCCGATCCATCATATGTATATGCCCTGCATTAGACTACTTCCAGAAACATTAAAGCATTTGAGACAAAACCAGTGTCCGTGCCACAGTTTGAACGTTGATTAGAAGAAATGTGCCATCCTAAATTTCTTTGGAATTCTATTTCCGGAAATATAGAAAACTAGGTTCTTTGGATCGATTGAAAACAGCCACAAATAATGGATAAAATGTAAGATTAATGAAAGTATAGAGGAGCAGACAATATATAAAGAATTATCAGGCCAGGGGCACCTGGGTGGCTCAGTAGGTTAGGCATTCAACTCTTGATTTCGGCTCAGGTCCTGATCTCAGGGTCGTGGAATTGAGCCCTACATTAGGTTCCATGCTCAGCGTGGTATCTTCTTATCCTTCTCCCTCTGCTCCTGCCCCATTCTCTCTCTCTCAAATAAATAAATAAAGTCTTAAAAAAAATTATCAGGCCAAAATATAAGTGAAATCTAGGCCTTGGGAATTGGCATGGAGCTCAGGGCACATCCAAAGGGCTATGACCTCAGGGAAGGGAGAGTCGGTTGTAAACTTGCCCCACCCAACACCCCAACCCCAGCAGACAATAAGGAAAGCTGCCTTAATGTTGGGGTAGGAGAGTGTGTAGATCCCTGAAAAGATACTGCCACAAGCCAGATAGTAATACAATAGAAAACAGCGTGCTTAATTTGCAACGAGTAGAAAAAAAAATCAAATACTTAAAAAAAAAATCCCAAAGAAGGCAGGAAAGATAGGTAAAAGGAACACAGAATGAGCGAAACAAATGGAATACACAAACTACGATACATATTTAAACCCAAATTTGTCAGTAATTTCTTTAAACATAAATGGCCTAAATGCCTAGTTAGAAAACAAAGATTATTATTATACTGGACATTAAGGGTTGAAATATGTCCTCCAGGGGCGCGTGGGTAGCTCAGTCTTTAAGTGTCTGCCTTCGGCTCAGGGCGTGATCCCAGAGTCCTGGGATTGAGCCCCACATCAGGCTCCTCCTCTGGGAGCCTGCTTCTTCTTCCCCCACTTCCCCTGCCTGTGTTCCCTCTCTTGCTGGCTGTCTCTCTGTCAAATAAATAAATAAATAAAAATCTTAAAAAAAAAAGGAAGAAAGAAAGAAAGAAAGAAAGAAAGAAAGAAAGAAAGAAGAAAGAAAGAAGAAAGAAAGAAAGAAAGAAAGAAAGAAAGAAAGAAAGAAAGAAAGAAATATGTCCTCCAAAATAATGTTGAAGCCCTAACCCCCAGGACCTGTGAATGTGACCTTATTTGGAAATCAGATCTTTGCTGATAATCAAGTTAAAATGAGGTCATTAGGGTGAGCCCTAATCCAATATCTCTGTGTCCCTATAAAAGGAGAAATATGGACAGAGACAGACAAGTATAGAGGGAAGACAATATGAAGACACAGGAAGGACCCCATCTATGAACCAAGGCATAGACCTTGACCTTGGACTTCTAGCCTCCAGAACTGTGAGACAATACATTTCTGTTGTTTCAGTCCCCTAGTCTGTGTACTTGGTTACAGCAGCCCGAGGAACCTAATATGCCATATTAAAAAAAAAAAAATCATGTTTGCCCTCCCTTTCTTCCCCTTCCCACACTTATTTGAGGATAGTTTTGTTCCTGTCCTTGCCACAGCTTCTCTTGGAGGCACATTCTTCCTTTAGACTCACACTCTTTCTCCACACCAAACTCCCTCAGGGTTCTGAAGAGATGCTGTGAGGAGCGGAGTTAGGGAAAATTGAATACCTCACTGTGTTTAACCTCAGACTTTAGTCTAAAAACTTGCCTGTTGGGAATGCAAATCAGCTCCAACAACAAGAAGTTTGTAGCCAATGACCTAATTCCATTCCTAGGAGTCAGCCTGTTTCTGGGTCCACCCATACCTTTTTCTCCCTGCACTTGGAGGAGAGATTAAACACCTAAGGGATGGAGGGGCCACTAATACTTTGGCCTTGAGGCCTGCTTTGGCAACATGCCCCTCGGTTAAATCTGAGATGCTAGCTAAGCTTTCTTTGAACTAAAACTTCTCTAGGAAAATAAAATTACCCCAATACAATAAACTGCCTACGTGACAATGAAAACAGAAGGGGATGCTTGAAGGTGGAAGGGAAACGGGCCGGCTCCCTAATGCCTTTCAGAGGTGCAATCAGGATGGGGATAGGGTAAGGATGCTGGAACTTTCTCCCACCATCTCTGTGCTGGGTTCATATTCTCCTCTGGACCCAGAGAGCCCCTGGGACTGGTGAAGAGCAGAGGCAAGAGGAGGGGGGCTGCTGCTTTGCTGAGGGCAGGAAAGAATGGCTTAGTTTCCTCCTGATAGAGGGAAGCTGAGAGAGGAGACGATGATGAACCCAGGACTCCAGGGTACCAGAAGAGAGAAGAAAGAAAAGAGAAAACACAAGACACCATCACTGGATAGAGTGAAATTCGGAAAAATGGATCTACCCATGAGAATTATTTAATGGAATGCTGTCCACTATGCCCTGTGATCCCAATAATCTTTAGTAGAGACCACACATTTAGTAGAGACCAAGCAATGCATGGTGTGATTGGGTTTCTTACAGAAACCAGTGAGGAGGCCAAATTCTCCACATCAGCAGGCGTGGGGTCGGCCCTGTAGATGGGAGAGGAAACAGGGCCCATCCGGGTACAGGATTGTGCGCTTGGCAGAACTCCGAGCAGCGGGAAGCTGGAGCTGCCTTATACTCGGCCACAAGGGACGACTTACATTTTCAGGAATATTGTTTGTTAAACACAGCAATCGCTGAACATTAAAGTATATATACTTACAGAGTATTAATTTAAAATATGTCGAAAACAAAGGTAATCGATACTCAAAACTCATCACTTTCTAATTATTTTGTTATCACGCCCCTAAGGGCGGACAGAGACAGGAGGGTGGGGCCACACATCTCTGACCAATGCCATGCTCGGGGCTGTCGTCGTGGTGTCTTAGAAACAGGACATGCTGGGAATATTTATGCCTTGGAAACTGTCGAATGCTACAAATTAAGGCTGAATTTACTCTTTTGTTGACTTACAGACTTAAGAAAGTGATGGAGAAAACGTTAAAAACACAAATTAAACTTAAAAGTGTGCCTTGGCTGCAGTTGTTACACCATGAATAGCACAAAAAACTGAACTATTTTTGGTTTTCACTATCCAATTCAGTGAAGAAGTTAATCACATGCTCAACAAAGGAGCAAAATTCCAACATACCACTTCACTGTTTCCCTTTCTTTTACTTCTTAACATAATTGAAAATATCAACTAGCATTCACGTTGGAGTCACACTCAATGCTGGTGGGGGGACATGAGCCAGCACACCCCTGCCTCCCACCCACCACTGAGTCTCAACCTTGGCCCTTGCTCCAGCCCTGGGGTTGGGGGTGGAGAGTCCCAGAAAACCACAGGACAGACAGTCCCTACCCTGATGCTGTACACCGTTCATCCTAAGGGAATGGCTCCTGCCTCGTTGTGCTTGTGTAATGCTCTTCCCCACGGGAAAATGGGGTTGCAAGAGGCATGCCATGCCTCCCATCAGCGAGGCGGGGTGGCCGCGAAGATCAGCACAGGAAGGCAGCTCTTCTCCCCTCGCGCACGATATCATGCTGCATTTGACGTACACAAGTATGACTCTGAGACAATCCGAGATCTGGATGATCAAAGAATCGTGGAAGCCAATTCAACAGTTCTAATGAAAACACATTTTAGAACGAGGCTTTAAATGTGTTCTAAAACACATTTTAGAACAAGTGTTGGAACAAATAAAACCCTTTCTACTTAAGTTCGAACATTCTCTTAATTGAGATTTTTGTGAATTTGACTTCCTTGTTACACAATGCCAAGAACACATACTCTCTGGGTGGGGTCAGGGAGGTGGGGAGAAACGGATGGCAATAAAAAAGAGGGAATAAGACATAATGTGGCATTACTTATGCTTACTAGAAAATCACTCGCTTTATAGAGTGGATTTTCTAGTTCACAGAACACTGTTCTTTAGGACGCCTGGGTGGCTCAGTTAAGCGTCTGCCTTCGGCTCAGGTCATGATCCCCGGGTTCTGGGATCAAGTACCACACATCAGGCTCCTTGCTCGGTGGGGACCCTGCTTCTCCCTCTCCCTCTGCCTGCTGCTCCCCCTGCTTATGCTCTCTCTGACGAATAAATAAATAAAATCTTAAAAAAAAAAAAGACTGTTCTTTGAGAACTTAGCAGAGGCTGCTGGTTATCCCCAAATACCCATGCCCCCTTCTTTCTTTATTAGTGGGATCCCTGAATTTTATCTGGCCACCTGAGCCCCCAGCACTGCATTTCCCCATCTCCTTTGGTGCTCAGTGTGGCCAAGGGACTAGGCTCCGGCCAGTGAGATCCAAGCATTTAAGGGGTGCGTGCAGCTTTGAGGGTTGAGTCCTTAAAGGGGAAGGCACGCCTCCACTACCTCTGCCCCCATCCCGCTGGCTAGACTGTGCAGTAGTGGGAACCAGAGGGGCCATTTTCGAGCATGAGGTAGAGACTTGGTGTTAAGAGTAGGAGAGCAAGGGCGCCTGGGTGGTGCAGTCCGGTTAAGTGTCTGACTCTTGATTTCGGCTCAGGTCATGATCTCAGGGTCCTGGGATGAGCCCCGTGTTATGTGGGGCTGCGTGCTTTCCCACTCCCCCTGTCCCTCCCTCTGCTCATACTCTCTCTCTCTAAAAAATAAATAAATCTTAAAAAAAATAAAGAGTAGCAGAGCAACAACAGAGAAGGAGCCTGAGTCCCAACACCATGGAGGCACCCTATCATCCTCAGATGGGCTTCCCAGACTTCAACATGAGAGGGAAGTTAGCTTCTGCCTTCTTTGAGCCGCTGTTGTTTGGCCTTTGTTACAGCAGCAGCGTTTGTATTCTGAATGACCCAATTACCAACATGTTAGAACATGTTAACCATTTGTTTTTAATATTTTAGGGATGCTATTCTTTCTAAGCATGTTACACTTTTCTAAGCTCATTAGACAGAGCAGACAGAACATAATGTACTCTTTTATGGGAAGTGTAAATGGGAAAGCATAATTACTATTCTGAACAATAATACAAAGAGATTGCCAAGGTCTAGAGGGCTGCTGGCCCGTCAGTAAGTAGACTCAGGCTGTGGGACTTGGTTCATTCATACCTAATTCCTGCTGTTTTTCTGACTCCCCTCAGTATCAGGGACCAAATAAGAAAATACACACAAAGTGCTTTGTCCCGGAGCCTCAAATACAGAAGTGCTCAATGAATGTTATATAAGACTGTTACTGCTATATTGTTGTTGTTACTATTATGTAGAGGGGACAGCTATTTTTAAAACCCAGCACTTTTTTCTTCCTGCTTCAATCATAATCCCAACCATAAAGACACAAAAGCTGGAAATCGCACTACTCAGGACATTTTAATCAGCTGCATCGACAGAATGGAAGCTAGAGTTTCTCCTTCATGTAGACTCTATCTCTTTAAAACAACCTTGATGGGGACACCTGGGTGGCTCAGTTGGTTAAGCATCTGCCGTCGGCTCACGTCATGATCCCAGGGTCCTGGGATTGAGTCCCGCATCAGGTTCCGGGCTTGGCCAGGAGACTGCTTCTCCCTCTCCCTCTGCCACTCCCCCTGCTTGTGCTCTCTCACTCTCTCTGTGTCAAATAAATAAATAAAATCTTAAAAAAATTTTTTTTTAAATCTTAATGGTCTTTTCAGTCAGGAGATACAAGGAAAATCTATCTGTTGACCTTGCGCTGTCTCTGAATTAAACCAATAGCAGATGCTTCAAACTGAGATGTAAGCTCTGTTCCATAATGAAGAATCAGGCTGTTTTCATGGCAGTCAGTGTATAGCTCTTCAGAGAAAATACGAAGTGAAGAGGTTTTTGCTTCCTTCAACTGGGGCGAGAAGGGGGCATAAGGCCATCAAAGGATGTTCTCGCAGCAGTGAGCATGCCCCAGCAATGTGGCTGCAGGCCTGGGCCAAGGGGACACGGGCAGATGGGCCTGGGAGGAGGCATGACCTATGAACTCTGCGGTGCTGACATCTGACTACCAGTCGAATTCTTCCTTTTCTCCCTGTAATTCACTGATATTATTCTCAAGACCCAGAGAAGGGGTTACTATCACAGCCTGTGTTTGCTGTGCTTGGGGCTTAAATGGAGAGGCTTGTGCCCATACTTAGACCAGAGAGAGTTTCCACATGTGATTGACACAGAGGTGATTGGCAGAGCAGTCTGGGAGAGCACCAGGCAAGAAGTGACAAACGGCAACCAGCATAGACCTCGACGCAGTCAGCACAACCAGGCATCCTCAGAATCTCCTGGAAAAGAGCCTTCCGAAGACTCAAACACTGATTATTTTATTATGACAATATTGTTAGTATAAGTATATCATAATGATGCTATTATTGATGTAACAATGGTTAATATTTTATAATATTGACCATGTTATTGTACTTTTTATTGTTCTATATTATTAATAAAATGCCATTTAGCTAAAACAAAAATTCTTATTATGCTTATTCCATGTCCAGCTGTGTGTGCATTCTTCTTTCCCAAAATATCTTCCCCTTCAAATCGAAGGCCATTACATCGGTATAATTGAGCTTGTAAGAAACGCACCTACTATAAAGGTAAATAGACTCTGAAAGAGGGCTTGGAAGAATTTTCTTAGTAGTAAAATACAAGATCTTTAAGGGTAGACCATTTCACTTGCTCAGGATTTCTTTTTTCACTTCTCTCTCCCCAACTGTATCTCAGATAGTTAAAATTGCCAAATTAGTGGCCATTTGGAAAAGGAAATGAAACCGTACAGTTTCCTTGCTGGCTTCTCCACAATTAAAACCTTTTCATTAATGGTAAAATGGGGCTTCTGGGTCTCAGAAATTCTCCGAATGAAACTGGAGAGACCTAATAGGTTGCAAATTTATTTTGCCAAGTAAGGACATTTTTTAAATTACCAAATCCTGACAACATACAATATTTAATAAAATGCTCTCTTAAAATTCCCAAATTGTGACAATGTATGACCCTTATATAAAATAAATTTTAACAGCAAAATAGTAGGGAGCAGATATTTCAGAATAAAGGATGATCCTTTGGGTGGAATAATTTTAGCTTTATGAAGATTTTCACATGGTTCTTATTTTTCTTGCGTCACCACGAGGGAGTCAGCCCTGCCAGCAGACGGCACCTGGTTTGGAGCCGTTCCCGAACACCTAACCCATGGCTTGGGGAGCTGTCTGGGAGCTGCTGGCCTGAGATAACTCCCACACATTTCCCCAAATACGTGGAAGGTGAACTCGAGGAAGAGCTGGGGCCTGTTGTCCCTGTGAGAGGCGTGGGCACGAGACCCGCCTGCCACGTGCAGGACCTGGATTATCAGCTAACCGCCCCCAAAAGCTTTCTTCCTGCCCCGAGGTGTCTCTACATGTTAGGAGCCCTGAACACTGCCCCTTTTAGGACACAGGACAATTGCCAAGTCGGGTTCATTCCATGGACTGAATTTCCAATTTTCCTGGCCCCAGAAATGCTGTGTCCATCGGTAATTTTCATTCCTGGGTCACAGCTCCCAGGAGAGTAGGAGGAAAGGCCAACTAGGAGAAAGAAGTTTCCAGTGTGTTTCCTCAGATCCTGGATTAGCTCCCTGGCTCTATCGACTTCCTGTTGATAGAAGGCTGCCCTGCTCCCGCCTTCCAGATGCAAGTCCCACACCTCAGCAATGGCACAGGTAGCCGAGCTGGGAAGACCCGCCCTGAGCCCGCTTTAGAAGCACAATTCTGAAGGTGACATGCCCATGAGAAAAAGGAGGCTCTCTTTGTTAGAAAAATAACCAGTGACAGAAGACTTTACTTCAGGAGATGGCTGAGTAAAAGCTTCTTTTACTAAAGCCCGTGACCCCCAAATAACTTGGAGTCACCTTCCCCCCACCTACCATTTTTATTTTCCAGCAGTTGGAGGAACTGCAGAGAACCAAAGGGATAAAGGTTGAATTCATTACCAATTCTTCCGGAAGCTTTGTCTTTCTGCTGACCTGAAAAAATTCCCATACATTTTCCTAAATATATGGGAGTTAATTGCCAATTTGCATTTTGGTGTGAGTATTCAGATCTCAAGATGGAAACATAAGCTCTTTATTTCAAGAAAAATAAATGGAGGAGAACTTCTGAAGCTCATTTTTAATGCCCAAAAGGTTCGTGGAGAACGAACTCAATAGCCTTCCTTCTCTAGTAGCCTCTTCAAAAACCTCTTGGAGGAGAAGCGCTCCCTCCTCCGGTTCAGATTGCTTTATGCGATTGCAATTACATCAGAGAATTTCTTCCCCCCTCATTCCCCCCACCCCCCCCCACTCCAAACTGGTAAGTCTTCAAAGGGTCACCGGATTTTAATTCTGCCTGACGTGCCTCCTTGGAGCCAAGCTTGACGTCAGCACTTTTTATCAGCAGGAAACTGCGAATTAACACCCTGAATTTTCGTGACAAGTCCCCTTTGGAGGCTCTGTTTGGGAAAACGCTCCTGTGTCCTTTGCCATCGGCCTTATTAATTTAAATGTCTTCGGAACCTCGTCTGCTTCTACTACTAAAATAAATGACGAAGGAGTTCTGGAAAGGGGCTTTGCGCGCCGCCCTAGGAGGCCCGGTTAGGGGAAAACTCGGCGTCCCGAAACACGAATTTAGATGCGAGGCTTAATAATGTGTGTGGAGCTCTGACCCTAAAATCTGCTCGCCTCCCATCTTTCCCCACCCGGTGCAATTTGCTTTCTCCACTTGTAAAAAGGCACACGACAGGGACAGCATGCATTGGGCGCCGGGGTGGAACAAGGAGGCCCTGTCCGCGCCGCGCTTCCCTGAAAGAAACTTATTCTCGGCCCGTCGATCCCCGCTCCCAGCCTTTCCTCACCCCGTGGACTTCTGCCCAAGCACCCGGGCGGCCCAGCGTCGCTGTGGAGAAAGGGGATGGTGGAGCCGTACCTTGTACCCAGGCTTCCGCCCTCTTTTCTTTGGGATCTTCACCGCTGGCAGAGCGCCCGCCGAAGCGGAGTAAAGGTTATGCACCGCCATCTTCATGGGTGTTGCGTGCAGTGGGGGTCGGCCTCGCTTTCTCCCGGGGATCCTCTGAGACTGCATGTCTGCTGGTGCCAGTCTTACAGAAGGAAGTGACAAATCGCCCACACGCAGCAGAGGTGCTAAGAATTAGTCCAGACACAAAGCAAAACAAAAACAGAAGGGTTTGTTTGGTTTGCAAGGCACACATGTATCCAGTTTGGTGTTTTTGGCCATACCTATCCTTTACTGGTCGGCAAGACCAAACACGGGAGAGCCAGGCACCACGAGGAGTTTTTACAGTGCTGTTGGGCTTCCGGTGTAATTTCCAGGAGGGCAGAGTTCCACAGGGCTGTGATGAAGTAGGGAAGATGCTGGCTAAGGGGCAGAGGACAATAGATTCCCAGTTCCAAACACAGCTGAAAGTGTCACCAGCAACGAGACTTCGTCAATGTGTGTCTCAATTTCCCCAGCTTAAATTTGAAGTGATATAATAATAGTATTAAATAAATACAACCCTCCTTTCACATTCAGTCCTGTCCCCTTGGTTGGGTTATAAATGGTTATGACCTTTATTTTTCCTGTGAAAGAAATGTAATGATACAAATGAATTGTATTAAAGTTATGTCCCTTGGGGGACCTGGGTGGCTCAGTTGGTTAAGCGTCCAACTCTTGATTTCGGCTCAGGTCATGATCTCAGGGTTGTAAAATCGAGCCCTGCATGGGGCTCCCACGCTGGGCATGGAGCCACTTAAGAGTCTCTTTCTCCCTCTCCCTGTGCCCTCCCCCAATCTCTCTCTCTCTCTCCCTCTCTAAAAGAAAACAAGTTATGTCTCTTGATCAAAATATGGAGAGAGATTTACATACAGAGATGTTCATTTTAACACGATTTAGAATTGCAAAAATAAAATGGAAAGAGCCCAAATAACAAGCATTAGGGGAATAGTTCATATATCTACAGAATAAAACAATGAACTAGTTAAAAGCCTTTAACAATACGATTTCAATAACATGAGTTTGAGTGAAAAAGCATCTCATAAATTGCACATAAAAATTATCACCACTACACAAAAATTTATGTGGTGAAAAAGTGAAAGGAGACATGCTAACATGCTACCAATGACAAAGAGGGTGGGACTGTGGGTAGTTGTTCACTGTGGACACATCCTTTCCCCCATGCAGATACCCCACATACGATAATATTCATAGCATTAAAAATATTAATAACGAGCTCCTTCAGGTAGAGTTGCCTAAATCTTGGAGGAAGAGGCAGTTGATCGACTCCAACCCAGAGAACACGGTGGTATCATGAGCTCAGGGGTCAGATTTCCTTGAATGCTCAGGATTGTGACAAGTAGGACAGAACATTAGACCCTACTGCTGGAGGGATGTTTGGTGACAAAATTTATTTCTGGGTATGAGTGGTAGCCACCGTGGAAATGAGAAGCTTTCGCTCAAAAGGCTACACAGAGTTGGGAAAGGCGATGGAAGTAGTCCCCACCTTCTGGGGGCAACACCGCAGGAAACACATTGTTTTGCTCAAGAAGGAAAATATCAAATAGTGGATATATGATATCTGAAAACATGACAGGGAAAATTGGGGGCATCTTTTACAAATGTCAGTTCACTTTGTTAATTCTCTGAATATTAACAGTATTCTCTCAATAATCTTAATCGCTCTTGGAACTATCACACCTAGTACATAGAATTTTAAAGCATAAATTTGTTGTTAAGTATTTCAGGTAGATAGACAAGCTGTTGAGGATGTCAGTTTTCCCTGTTTTTGTGTGAGAAAAATAACCCCTCTCATTGACTCTAAGATGCGTGGTGTATCACTCATTAACATCTCTGAAATCACAATGTATCCTAAAGTGCCGTAAGCCCACCAGAATTCCATAAGGAGCAATTTTTCTTTCTTATGGTACATGAAACAGTGAGGGGTGCTATTATCAAGGGCATCTTACAGTCGATGAATCATGATCAATGAAGATAAACCCATCGACATGTGAACAAAGCTATCATTCCATTTCTAGACTTGGTGTCAGTACTCCACAACGCCAACAAATATCCCAGACACTCATTTTCAAGAAAGAGGCTTCACAAAACATCAAAAACACACCAAAATTATTTCAGTAGCATTTTTGCTGTGCAGAACTTGAACTGAGTCCCATTCTGAACTATCATGATCAAGTTCCTGCTTCTGCATTATTAGTTATCTTTACATATTTGGGAAACAGGATTTTTTCTAGTCTAGGACCTATTTTTCTACCCTTCCACTTTGCTTCTAGTGAGGAGGTCAGCAATGTGTCTAACATTAAGATCAAAAGTCAGTAAGAGAAAACCCAGGACCAGGGTAAGGCATTGAATCTCTTTGTTCCTGCAGGTGAAGGTATATTCGGCTGCAGTCCCTCCCTGGTGAATTGTGATTCTCGGCTCACTTAGATTCTCCCTCACAAAAGTCTTCTTGTTGAATAGGTTCTGGGGAGTAAAGGAAGGGTAACTAATTAGGATATTATCCTACTAATTTGTACCACTCAAAATTACACTGAACGATCCCCAAATTTCTCGGTACATTAGAAAAAAATATTTCCTAGAAAAATAGTCATCTTTTAACTGGGCTTTTCTGTTTTTCTACTTCTCTTTCTCTACTGTAAGAGGGAAACAGGACTTGGGCTAATTTCTACGTCCTTGCTTCTGTAGAAGTACATCTATCTCAGGATATGAAGGACCTTTCCCGAAAACTGAATCTGATTAATGAATTTCATGCTAGTGGAGCAACGATGAACTATCATTGGTGGCATACAAAGCACAATAATTGGGGAGACACTTGGAGGTAGGTCATCCACGGATCAAGAAGGTACTATTTTCCCATTCCTTCTCACAGAGCAATACAATTTTAATACACAAGTAAATGCAATGTTAAGTAACAAGACAGAGACTTTGAAAAACTGAAGAGGTTATTTTAATTAGGGGGGATTCTCTGAAAGCCTCCTTATAATGATTTTAAAGAGTTGGGGAGAAATGCTTACAAAGTGGTATTTTAATAACAGACCCAGACACTTTGGAAATGTGTGACAAATTATGACAAAATTCAGGGTCCCCAAAAGTCTCCCTTTCCAAAACTAAGACACAAACCTCAAAATAAATAAATAAATAAATAAATATAGTAAAGATTAATACTGAGAATAAGGAAGGATCCCAATCTTGGAATACAGTGGAAAGAAGACAGATGAGTTTTTTTTTTTAGGGAGAACATAACCACGGAAGATAGACAATGACCGTTTATCAGATTTTTAATGAAAAGAGCAAAACTAATAGAAAAGGAAAATACTCAAAAATATACTAAGAGGCTGTCTTCCATAATGAAGAGGTTCTCTGTGTCTTAAGAAAAGTTCTTTAAGAATACACAACAACAACAACAAATCCTAATGAAAATGATATACTCAAAGGCAAAAGGAAAAAAATCTCTAAGCACTTCAGCAGAACAAATAGATCATTTATAATGGGAAAAATAAAAAAGCTAGCTCCCTATAGCACCATTAGCCAGAAAATAATGGAGTCACCATAGTGGCTTTTTTTTCCAGGTGTTTATAGTTGCCACAATTCCTCCCACCACAGGGCCTTTGCATATGTAGTTCCCTTTGCCTGGAATGCTCTCTTTCTTCTCCCTTCGTTTACTCCTCTCATTCTTCATCAGTTAGGTCACAGAAGCTTGTCCTGACCTCTCATTTGATTTTCTAAGCCTCGAGTTCCTCAACTGTGACACGAACCCTCTGCAAATACAGCATCCACCATGGAACTCAGACAAGGGAAGCAGGTAGGAACACGAAGACAGCACCACCTGCTGTACCCCTGGCCTAGTAGCCACCTTCCTTCCGCTGTATCCATGACACGGTAGTAGGCTGACTTGTTTGCTGTGAAGGGCAGACCCTTCACAGTTCTTCATGAAATTCAATAAGAAGTAGAAGGGCTTTCGTGAAGAAAATAATATTTTTAAAAATCCTACTTATGCCCTAAAATAAGACTCAAATAAGTAAAAAAGGTTATGCTGTTATTAGGCAGATGGATACTTCTAAAATACAATTATCACCTAAATCATTCTATAAATTGAATACAATCACATTTAAAATCCGAATGCACTTAAGGAAATGAAGACAACACAAAGGCCGGGGGGGGGAGGGGCTTGTCTTTCCAGTTTCTAAAATGTATTATGAAACTATAACAATGAGAGCAGTATGGTACAGAGATACGCAATCACATCGATGGAAAAGTTAGTCCAGAAATTAAACCCATATTAAGTTTCCATTTGCTTGAAATCTAGGATCACATGTCATACCAGTACAGGAAAGCTCAACAAATGACCTGCGGAAAACAGACACTTAGAAATAAATACAATTTCAGCTATATTTGAGCAAAATTAATTCTAGAGATATCAAAGACTAAAACATAATTTAAAAAAAACAAGAAGTACTGTAGACAATAAATGTCAACACTTTATTTATTTATGTTTAAAGATTTCATTTATTTATTTATTTGAGAGAGAGTGTGGGGTGGCAGGGGCAGAGGGAGAAGCAAGCTCCCCGCTGAGCAGGGAGCCCATCTTGGGCTCGATCCCAGGACCCTGAGATTGTGACCTGAGCCGAAGGCAGAAGCTTAATCGACTGCCACCCAGGCACCCCTATTTACTTATTTATGAAAAAGATTTTATTTATTTATTTATTTCGGGGAGCAGAGGGAGAGGGACAAGCAGACTCTGCACCAAGCGTGGAGCCAGATCCCAAGACCCTGAGCTCATGACTTGAGCCTAAATCAAAGTCAGAGGCTTAACTGACTGAGCCACCCAGGTGCCCCAAAGATCAACATTTTAATACTCTTGGGATGTGGCCGGACTTTCTAAGAACGTTGAAAAACTCAGGAAACAGAAATGGAAAGATTAATACGCATGACTACGTAGAACACGAATGTTTTCATACAGTGAAAGTAAAATATGAAGAAGGGTAAAAACAAATGAAAATCTGAAGAAACTATTTGTTACATATGGGACCAATGAAAGGTTACTACAAAAAACTGCTTCAAGGGGCACCTAGGTGATGCAGTCGGTTAAACATCGGACTCTTGGTTTCGGCTCAGGTCATGATCTCAGTCCAGGGATCAGGCCCCAAATTGGGCTCCAAGCTCAGTGCAGTCTGCTTGCCCCTCTCCCTCTGCTCCTCCTCCCTACCACTCTCTCTCTCTGTCTCTAAAATAAATAAAATTTTTCTAAAAAACACTTTCAAATTATTAAAATACGAATAAACACTGAAATAGAAAAAATGGGCAAAAGACACAGGTAATTCAGAGAGAGAGAGAAATGAAGGAAACAAGGAAGAAAGAGAGGGAGGGAGGGAAGGGGGATGGAGGGAAGGGAGGGAAATAAGTGGTCAATTGTCAGAAGAAAAGATTCTAAACTTTACTGGTAACCTCCCCCAAAAGCACATTGAGATATCATTTATCGCTGATCAGATTGCTAAATGTGAGTAACCCAACCAATAGTTCATGTTGGTGAGGGTAGAGGAACAGGCATTCCTATTTACTATTGGTAGGGGTGGAAACTGGCTAACCTTTCGGAAGGACGACGGAAAATCACTTAAGAACTTTCACGTGCACACTTCCTAATCCAGCTGTATTACTCCTAAGGCTCTATCCTAAGAGGATAATCTGAGAAGAACACAAAAATACATGACCAAGGATGTTCTTTGCACATTGTTTGTAATAGTGAAATACTGAAAGCAATCAAAATGTCTCTCAAACCATTTTAGTTAAGTAAATTATTTCACATTCATAAAATGGATACTTTATGAATAAAATATTTCACATTCATAACTTGTAAATTTAAATATGTGTATGTGTATACGTATCCATATGCTCCTAACATATGTAGTATGGTTCTATTCATATATTTTTTATGTATATAGATACAGATAAGTCTGCATGTATTAGGCACAGAAAGAGGTCTTGGAAAGATAATCATCAAAAGGCTGATGGTAGTTGTCTCTGGGTGGAAAGATATTGAAAGATGTGTTTGCTGTCTTTGTACCATTCTGCGTTGTCTGAATTTTTAAAACTATAGGCAGAAAAACACTAGAAATCGAAAAATAAACAACGAGTGAATAATTTTCATTGTCTGGGAGGGTTTTTTTGTTGTTTTGTTTGTTGTTTGTTTATTTTTTGGAACTTGTGCTTCTTTAGATGGCCTTTGGTTTTCTTGTTTCCTCTTGGTTTGGGCTCGCGAGCTACAGAGCTTCACTGACCACTGCTTTAACATCCTAAACAAACCGTGACCAAAAAACAACAACAGCAGAAAAGGACTTTATCACCCAAAATAATGGAAAAGGTTATTTCGGAGCTAGTAAGAATGCCGTAAATAAGGGGCAGCTGGCTGGCTCATTTGATAGAGCATGCAGCCCTGCTCTCTGGGTTGAGCTTGAACCCCTCATTGGGTGTAGAGATTACTCAGAATGTCATAAACAGATGGTGGACAGGGAGAGAGAACCAGCTCTCAAGAAAGAAGCAGCTCACTGCCTGCCCCCTCCTTGATACCACCTTCCTCCAGGCCCTTCCACTGAGGGACCAGGTGGCAGTTGGGTTACTGCCCTCCCCCGACGATTTCCCTCATCTCCAAAGACCTTAAAAGACCTCAAATGCTGTCCGAAGACATCCTTTCCATGGACACATGATCCGCTACAACCAAACATGTCCATCACTTGAGAACTCTCAAAATCCCGGATGTATGATATGATACTTCTGAATTTCTCTGCTTTCAATTGCAGACTTCAGCGAATACAGACTGCCTTAGTTCAGGTCAGATTGGAAGCCATCTTGGAGCAAAGAGCTTTAGTGAACATAAAAGAGTCTGTCCCTAGAACAGCCTCATCACCAAGTCTATAAATCTTCAAGTTATAAACCTTTCAGCAGTTGTCAAATCCTGGCCTGACATATTAAATCAAGTGATTTACTGCTGGTTTCCTAAATCTCCCTCTTCTTATCAAAACAAGGCTTGGCTGGAAATATTACAGCTGAACCAAGAGAAACGGAGATCTGGCCTATGAACATGGGAATGATATTTTACCGGTTAGCCTTGCAAATCTAATACATATACACCTAGGTGCTGGCTAACAGTGCCTCATCAAGGTAAAGATCAAGGAATTACCAAATCCAAACCAGACACCAATCACATGGCCCCAGTGAGTCACCTGACTCAATCCAGAGACATGTATTCATGCACTCACTCTTTCATTTACTCCTTCGTGTATCAATTCAGCCAACAAATATCTGTTAAATATCTGTTAAATCTGTCAACAGACCGTCCAGTCTTGGCCTCAGTCTCGCATGTCAGGCCCCACGCAGAACTGGACCCTCATGGAGACTGGTGTCCTGTGTGGCCTTGGAACGTAAGGGCAGGAGCGGAGATTTCAGTTGAGTGTCAAATACTGTGTGAGGCACTTGGAGTACAGATGAGAATAAATAAAACACACCTCCTAAGATACTCACTGTGGAGAGCGGGCAAGTTAAGAGGGGATAACAATATGCGGGAGAGATGGTGTAACAGAGGTTTCATGTGAAATGCTAGGAGAACACCAAGGAGAGGTTGGAAGGAGTGGTGGCAGGAGAAGCCCACACACACGTAACATCGGAGCTAGGATAAGGGGGAAGCAGGCTCCCCGGCGCGCAGAGAGCCCGACACAGGGCTCAGTCACAGGGCCCTGAGATCATGAGCTCAGCTGATGGCAGATGCTTAACCAACAAAGCCACCAGGAGTCCCAAAATGGAACTTCTTAATACACATTTTCCCCAATTCTGACACAAAAATTGGGCCAACAAAAGCCAAAGCCAATGTCCACGTGTACTCACTCCCAGCACTCACATTTTGCTTTCTGATGCCATTCTCCACTTTAAATAAAACCAAAAACTCCTTAAAGATAGCCAGTTCCATATCTTGGGGACAGGAAAAGGTTAGGATTAGCTTGAAATGTCTTATTATTACCAGAACAAGGATGATTTTAAGAATATCAGCAATGATGCTAAGAGGACAAAGAAGCAAGTTATAACAATTTATGAATCAATAACAGCAATGACAACAGCAATGGTAATATGATGAATTGAAATAATTGTGAAAAGCTGGGAGTTCTTTGTGATAATCAGAAACCTGAGATAAAGTGCACTAAACTCTAGCTGCAATCATTTTACTACAATAGAAGGGTGAATAGAATTACATATAATTAATTTTTGTTGATTTTTTAAAATATAGGAGAGCTTATCCATAGGTATTTTATTCCGTTAATTACATACCAATATGCCCTTGTCTGTACCTGTTGAAATAGACAGGGGTGAGTACAAAGAAACTGTAAATAAGCCAACTTGTCCTGGGAAAATAGGAACTGACCCAGGAACAAAAGGGACTGCTTAGTCCCAGTTGTCCCACAAAATAACCAGGTAGAAAGCCAGTTCCACAGGTTGTTCAAAGGTGATGAGTCTGTTAAGTGTCTTGAGAGTAGTTGTAATGTGCAGACTTGTTCCCTCAACCCCCCGAAAAGAAGCTTCTAGATGTGCCTAGCACATGTAGGGAGACTTCAAGACATCGGTGTGTCCTCCACGGGTGGAGCTCCCAACTTTGCTGTGGGGTACTGTGCCGGTGGGGGTTGGGGGGGCAGCAGGCAGGGGTGGGGGTTTCCTGCCTCCTGTAAGCAGCCATCTGCGGTGAGGACAGATTCTAAAAGTCTCTCAAATCCATTCCACCCTTGGCTGAACTTATAAAAGCCCCTCCCCTTTGTCACCCAGTAAGGGTGCAGCAGCCAGGGTGACAGAGAGCCAAGATTCGCATATTTAAGGGGCGGTAGGAAAGATGCAGCCGGCAAGAGCAGAGAATATACACAGGGAAGTGGGGAAAACACCATTCTAATCTGCAGGATTTGGACAAACTTTGGAGCATTGGAGACATGAGATGGGCACACCAGAGACACGAACAATTCACTGGCAGGGTAGCTACTCAGCTGGAGCCTGAATCTACCTATTTTCTGGGACCCGGCCGTCCCCTCAGCTGGCCTGAGAAGAGAGGAGCTGCTTTGAACTCCAGCACCCCCATCTGGGCCCAGGGGGCCTGGAGCGGCCCCTCGGAAGGTGATCGTCAGAGAGCACCGGGAAGCAGGTGCCAGGCCCGAGAGGGACCAGTCGCCACCTCCTCGTTTCAGATGCCATGTCTTTCCTTTATTTTTTTTTTTTAAAGATTTTATTTATTTATTTGACAGAGATAGAGACAGCCAACGAGAGGGGGAACACAAGCAGGGGGAGTGGGAGGAAGAAGCAGGCTCATAGCAGAGGAGCCTGATGTGGGGCTTGATCCCATAACGCTGGGATCACGCCCTGAGCTGAAGGCAGACGCTTAACCGCTGTGCCACCCAGGCGCCCCCATGTCTTTCCTTTAATCAAGTCCTGCACACTGACAGGCCTCCCCCCCTGCAGGTGATGTCCCTCCAGAAGATAGCCCTCTGGAGACAGGGCGGGGGGGGGAAGGGGGGGCCCGGGGCCTGTCTTCTTCAGCTCTGTCCCTCACCCTGCCCTTGCAATTCTCTATGTGACAGGGGCTGACCCCTGAAGCGGTTTTCCAAGGCTGCCGTGGCAGCCGGATGCTGGCTGGATTGCCCAATGGGAGGTTCTTGTCTGAGCTTGAAGGGTGGTGGTTGGCGGGGGTGAAGCCAGGGAATCTAACACCCCCTCATTGGTTCGCTGAGTCTCTGCCCGGGATTCTCCCCTGTGGTAACCTGGTCTGCCTTCTGCAAATACCACCCCTTCCCTCTGCCCCTCCAGCCCCGGGGTGGATGCGACCACAGAGACTGTGGCTAACTGTCCAGTCTCCTGCTTTGGCTCTTTCACCACCATTCCTCTGCATTAAATACTCAGTGTCTTATTTTTTTTTTTAAGATTTTATTTATTTATTTGACAGAGAGAGACAGCCAGCGAGAGAGGGAACACAAGCAGGGGGAGTGGGAGAGGAAGAAGCAGGCTCCCAGCGGAGGAGCCTGATGCGGGGCTCGATCCCAGAACGCCAGGATCGTGCCCCGAGCCAAAGGCAGACACTTAACGACTGTGCCACCCAGGCGCCCCTCAGTGTCTTAAATAGGAAAGAGATTTCCTAGTTAGACCCCGACAGACAAACGGGGAGAAGGATGGCATCTGCCTGCCCTATAGTCAGGTCAGTTAATGACCAGACAGAATGGAAACTGTCTGAAAAAAGCCTCGTTTGAGAATTGCCTATCTTTTCTGCTCTCTCGAAGGGTGGAGTCTGTCTACCTGCGGCCGCACCTGGGGCCACGCCTACGTGCAGACCCATGGGTTGTGAAAAGCAGCTGGGGAGGGAGGAGAGAGGATGCCCTCTGCCATGGCTGTGGGCAGCAGAATCGTGGCTAAATAAAATGAGAGCAGATGATCTTCAAGGTAAAGGTTGACATTTACACAGTCGCGTGTGGAGCATGCTATTCCACGGAGGCTGAGCAAGACACATAAACACGTACACACATACACATGCATACATGCTTCTACATGCATAAATATCTCTGGAAAAGTTTAAACATGGTAGCAGTCATCTCTCAGAGGTGGGGGTGTGGGAGGGCTGGGGTCTAGGGACTGGAGAGCGAAAGGGACTTTCCACCTTTTGTATCTGGTGTGTATTCAAAATAGAAAAACAAATTCAATGTATAACCTCTTAATCCAGAGAAGAGAGCGTGGCCCTGCCATCTGTAGACACTGGTCGGCCGGGGCCAGCTGCCCCAGCATGGAGGACGGGGGATGGGCCCGGGGCTCAGACATGTGGGTGTGGCACTCATCACATGGCCACGCTTGTGTGCATTTGCACAGGACACCACAACCCCAAATAACCCCGAAGACTTGACCGATCAGATCCCCAAGCACTTCCGTGGGTGTTCATAGCGCATAAAGCATAGTATTAGGTGCGGTGGAGATGACTCCAGGCTTACAACGCTGGCCTCCAGGCCTGGCTCTGCTCCTCATCAGCTGAGCGATGGAGACAAGTCACTCAACCTCTCTGGGCCTCTGCACAGGTTTAGATCTCTGACCTCCCTGTTGGGCTAAACTGACAGATTGCATCAGGGAAGAGGCAGCAAACCCTTGTTCAATTCAGACAGTTTCTTACCTACAAAGACAGTAAAAGCAAGAGGAGTACCAACTCCCCGGTGTCCCTCGTCCCACAGGACAGCACAGAAACAAAAGGGGCCGGATGAATGCTTTATGAGGGGTGTGGCACCTGCTGCCGGGGAGCCACCAGGCTGCAGAGAGCAGTCTGAGAGTCTGCAGCTGTGCCCTGAAGGAGAGCGGAGCGAGAGCTCATCGGCCCCTGGGGGCAGTGAGAAATTGTCCTACAAGAGCCTCCCAGGCAGGTGCTGAAGTGAGTGGCAGGTGATCTGGAAGCAGCCCTTCACGGTCCTCCCGTGCTGTCCCGCTCTGGGAGGGAGTCCTCCTGGATTCACAGGGATTCTGCCAAGACTTAGATCAGCTGAGCTCCAGCCTTGCCTGTGTGGCCTGCGTGGAGACGTGCAGAGGCTCCGAGGTGCCATGGTGGAGCCAGCCCTCTACGTTCCCGTCCGGCTTGGAGAAGCTTGCCACTTCGAAGGGGAGAAGGCATAGCTGTACATGATCTGCCGGGAGGACAGCTCTGAAGCAATGCATATCCTCAGGGTGAGGACCGAAGGGCCTAGAACGTCTGGAGAGAAGGTGTCCTATGGGGCTGAGGTTCTCGGGGCCGCAGGATAATGAAGGGAAAGCCAGAGCTTGGGGTCTGCCAGCTCCTCTCCACCCCACCCTCACCAGGTCCTTTCAGCCTAGCACTCCCTGAGGGATCTTGTGCACCCTCTTCCCTTGCTACGGACCCTAGAGGACATCCAAGCTGAAGGGCTGCCCTGTGTGCAGCCCCTGGAGATTACCCCGGTTACCTCCCCCCTTCCAGAAGGCTTTCAGGGGCTTGAACGTAATAATGAAAGTGGCCTCCTTCCTATCTGAATGAGAGGTAGGAGAACTCAAGGTAAGTCAGTCACGAAGGTTCTCCTCGGACACCCCTACCTTGGCATCTCCACTCACGGTTTTCTTTAAGGCTGGAGTCAGGAAAGTGGTGTTGCCTGATCTTTGCTCAGCTTTTCGAGAGCGCTCTATCTCTATCCTCTCTTCAGAAAGCATCAGCCTCTGTGTGAAATGTGAAGCCTTTCCCCTTGGCTAGATGGAAAGGAATCACCTTCAAAGACTTGTGTGTCTCAAGGCAGTGGCTTCCTAAAGCATCCCTCCCCACTGCCCCTCTGCCTGAACAGAATGTTGTTTTTTTTTTAAGATTTTATTTATTTATTTGACAGAGAGAGAGGCAGTCAGCAAGAGAAGGAACACAGGCAGGGGGAGTGGGAGAGGAAGAAGCAGGCTCCCAGCAGAGGAGCCTGATGTGGGGCTCGATCCCAGGACTCTGGGATCACGCCCTGAGCTGAAGGCAGACGCTCAACGACTAAGACACGCAGGTGCCCCAGGACAGAATGTTTCTGTTCTACATCCTCCTCTGCGGCTGTGACTGAACAATTTCTACCATAGCACCTGCGGCATGGCATTCCACTTATTTGTATACTTGTCTGTCTCCCCCAATATACTCGAGCACCTTGAAGGACACTATGTCTGGACCAATGTAGTCTATTTCAGCGTCTGGCACATCTTAGGGACTTAACACATGTTTATCAAATAAATGATGAATGAATGAATGAATGAATGATCAGCAGCCCAAACCCTCTTCCCAGACTCCTCTCATTCCCCAGCCCTGAGGCATCAGGATCCAGCCCAGAGCACTTGCCTCCACCAGGCTCAGCCCAAGAGCTGCTTTCTACCGAGGCCACTCCACCAAGACACGGCACCGCGTGCTGCCAAGATGGGCTTTCACCTACTTCATGTCTATTAGTTTTCCCAACAATGCTGTGAGATAGGCATTACTGTCCTTGGGGTACAGTTGAGGCTCTGAGGCCCAGAGAGGTTGCATGAGAGGGCCCATTAGTGGGCAGAACTCACATTCCACCCCAGGGCTCCTTGCACAAATCCCTCCAGCTGCCTCCCAGGTCAGCCTTGGGTAACATACAAGGAGCCACCAATGAGACTCTTTTGGGGGACAGGAGGGAAACCTGACCCTTCAAGCCACACCTCCACATCTTCTGGGACATAAAGAGGAGGCACTGATACTAACTGAAAGCCAAGGTGGTGAAGACAACCCAATCAACTTGCTGAGGCCTCAATGACAGGATGGAGAGAAGAGCACATTTATTGAATCAGCACCTGCGACATATAGACCGACCCAAGTATTTCTAAAGGCCTGTTAAAGAGTAGTCACAGGTAGAGTAGCTCAGCGCTTGCTGGAAGGTGCTTGTCTCTACTAGGAGCTGGAGCCAGCGGCTTTCTGTCTGTCTCTGAACTCACGTCCTACAGTGGAAGGAAAGGCCCTTCTTAGAGCAGCTACAAGTATTTTTTTCTTTCTTTTTTTTTTTTTTTTGCAAACCACTATTTCCTGTTTTGTTCTCTATTTATACTTTACATTTAGTTTTGAGAAAGCACTGGTGGTTTGGTGTTTTGGTTGCTTCTAGTTCGGTCTTTATCTACAAAGCCAACTCTCTTTTTGAAATGATTTTCTGTAATGTAAACCAACAGCAGACCTAGATTCTTTTCCAATACTTTGCTAAGAAAAATTCTCCAAGCTTTAGCAATAAAACAACAAGACTCAAATAGCACAAATCACAGCTCTCTGAGTCAATACCTCGTGGAATGGGAGTCCATTCTTGAGGCAGTAACTTTCCAACACAAACACTTTCACACAGATTTCCAGGCACGTAGTTGTTCATGCTGAAGCATAGAAATGTGCCGTCATGTCTTCATTGTGATACTCTCTGCAAAACTTTGACGTGCCCAAGACACGCGGTTAGTGCTGTGTAATGAGTGTGGCGACTTGGTGTTTGCCCTCAAAGAACCCACTGTCTAAGAACATTGCACAATTTGGACCCATGTATGAAGGCACAGAGGTCAGCAGAGAATAAATATGAAAACAAGCCAGGAATTAACACCCTCACCTCTTGCCCAAGTCAAAGAGAGATGCCTTTTCGATGTGAAAGGCAAGAAACAGCAAGTGCAGATTATCTTGAACTGGATTTTATTCCTCTGTGTTTGGTAACTGAGAGCCTTCCTTCCCCAATAGGAAGGACCAGGCTCCTGCAGTTGAGGGGTCAGTGAGGGGAGCAGGTGGTCAGGGGCCAGCAAGCAAGGATGAGGAGAGCCGGCTTTGAGGGACAGTGGGAGGGAAGTCGAGTGGCAGTGTGACTCTGGGCCTCAGTGTCCTGACCTGGCAAATGGAGACAGCAGGACTAGCCAGGATCACACCAACCACCAGGCTGCCATGAGGATCCGAAGAGAAAATGACCATGAGAATCCAGCATAATCCGCAAAGCCCTACATGACATAAATTACCGCTGTTGCCAGACAAATAATTCTTTTCTTTTGTTCCCTCTTCAAAGAACAAATTGTCAATAGGAACTCTGTTTCTCAACGAACTTGCTCGCGGGATCCCCAAAGACAGCACACAACAGAAGGCCTCATTTTTATCTACCGCACTGAAGAAACACACCCAAATGCATCCAGAGAACACCATGTTCCTCGTCGCTTCCTGTGGGGCGTCATAGAGTCCTGTCTCCCATCTAGATTAGACCCCCTTCATGGGGGTGCAGCTGCTGCTGACAGCCTGGTGTTGGGAGGTTCCACGGCTCTCTAGAAAGCCAGGAGGCTGAGAGGTGGGGTGGGTCACCGTCCGTCACCTGCACATTCAGTCAGTGCACACCGGTTCGCTCTCCCCCTTTATTTCACAAAGAAAAATCCCAAGGGCTTCAAACATCAGGAGTGCAAACTATCACCGGGGCTGTGAAGAGAAGAAGGGAGGGGAGGACTGGAACAAGGGGTACCGGAAACCTTGCCCCAGCTGGTTTTTGTCTCACTTAAAGAAAGGACAATGAACTGCTGTCCTCATTGGCTTCTGACCACCAGGGATCACAAAGTCTTCTCAGTTATCCTGTGAAGTGTGGTCACAGCATCATCCCGTCATGGACATGGCAAGCAGGCTGCTGCTTCTCTGACCCACGTCCCCAGATGGCCACCCTTACACAGACTGGTGGCCCCCCGGGCTTCACGGCACCAGAAGACCAGGGCCGAAAAGCAACTTCTTAGGCCCTAAAAAGGGAACCACTGGCCAGAAACAGACTCTTCCCACCTGTCTCATTTGACAAATATTTTCTGGGCACCTACCGTGTGCCAGGTCCTGTGCAGAGCCCACTGGGGACATGAAGATGAGCCCAGAACGATTTCTTCCGCAGACACTCTCAGGAGGGAAGGGAAACGCATATAGATCACTGCATCTCCTTGACTTCCAGCCCTTCCCCACGTGCAGCCCCCCACATCCACCGGCATGCGCATGCCCACACGTCACCTTCTGGGGGAGCCCCACAGCTGAATCCTCCTTGCCTGTGTTGTCAACACATGGCTTCCGGGTCTCAGTTTCCCCCCGGGATAGCTCTGAGCCTGGTGACCCTCGCAGGTCACCCGAGAAGGTGAAGCTGTCACAGCACACACTCAGTCCAGACAAGGTGGGCTGGGCAGTGACCACAAAGACAGAGCCTCTGTCGACCAGGCCTACCAGCTGATCACAAAACAGCCGAGTCTTCCTTGGGCAATCCCATCTCCCCCTGGAGCACCCCACCCTTGGACACACAGACTTCCCAGTCGCTCCAGTCCATGTGGGCTACTTGCCTCGCACCTGCACCCCTTGCTTCCAGTGCTGTCTCTGGTGGACACAGCTGTGCACAGGGCCCTGCTGACAGGACCAACAAGGCAACAAACAGTAGGTGAATAAACAAATGACCTAATAAAGCACATATACCTGGAGGCATTATTTTGTTAGAGTCTCCCTACAAACCTTTAAGGCAGGTATTACTAGGTACCCCCATTATACGGATGAAGAGTCTGTCAGATCTACACGGATGAGGGCTCAGAAGGGCTCCGTGTCTTGTCAGAGGTCACACAGCTAAGCCCAGGCCAGCCTGTCTCTACCAGCAGGTGGTTAGCAAGACGTTAGCTGCTGAGACCCGAGGAGTGTCATCTCCCAAGGCTTTTGTTTCTGGCTGGGAGATGCTGCATTTTAAAAGCTGACTCCTCCAGACTGAAAGCCAAGCACACACCCTGAGACAAGTGGGTGAGGTGATGAGCACTGTATCGGGACTGGGTAAAAGTTCCTGCGACCTCTTGGGGCCTCGCACACCGTGAATCCTCAGCAAATATGATTTGATTGATGAAAAGAAAGGGAGGGAGGGGTGCATTACAACACTGCACTTGTGGTGTTCCACTTCTTGGTTGCTCAAGGAAAGGTCAAAAAAGGAAAAACTAACCACTCTTTTGTCCTGCTTCTCTCCAGTGACTTAGCAGTCAGCATAATTTTCCAAACCCTCTCCGCTCTCCAAAGATCTCCTGAGGCCATGTAACAACAGTTAAATCAATTCTTAATTAGCTTTCAAAGTTTACCTTTTGAAAATCTGAATATATGAATATTTATTGAACACTTACTAGGTGCAAGGCATTTGTGCCAGGCCCTGGAGACAAGGGGCATCGGGACAAGCATGCAAACAGAGAAATGCTCGCAGCCGACAGGCATGCCTAATCTAGGACAAACCTTTCATACTTAACTGGAGGAGGCAGGAAGAAAAGTCTCAGCAGAAGTCAAAACACAGAAGGGGCTGACAGTCACCAAAAGCACTAAAGAATGCAGGGAGGTGTCATTGGCTTAATTTTTCTTTTTCGAAGCAAGAAGAACAAGGATAGAATTAACTCACTGCTCAAAATAGACCGGGGAGTTCACAAGTGGCAGTGAGATGCCAGAAACTATTTGTTTCTATGTGCTTAGCACCAAAAAGGAAAGGATCTCAAATTGGAAGCCACGAGCAGGGCAGAGGGGGGAGGCAGGGATATCGACAAGCCGTGTATCACTTCAATGAGCTCAGATGTCTCCAGGCTCAGACAAAACATCCCCTTGAGTGAAGCAGGAGTTTACACAGAGGGTCTCAGAGCTGAGGCTGGAAATTTCCAAGAATCATGGTTGGGAGAGAAGCACTAGGGAAACGGAGGGGCATATTTTATCCCAATTTTCAAAACAGGTTGGATTCTGGATGTGGAAATCAATACGCTCTTACGGAAGAAAGTGGTCATCACTAATACTGGAACATTGGCTTTCCGAGAGCAAATTCTCTTTACATTTAAGGCTTACCCTAGCTAGAGGTACTTGCGAGAGGGGGTGGAAATCAGAGGAATGCCATCACCATGGCCTGTGTTGGTTACCACAAAGTATTTGACACAATTTCCCAAGATTATTTCATGGATCAAATAGTTCACATGAGCAGAAGCATAATACTTTTGGGGAAAATCATAAGTAAGTTTCCAGGTTGCCTGACTAACGAGAGCACTAATCTGCTGATTGTCTCTAATGGTACACCGCAGGTGTCTACTTTCTGCTGTATTCTCCCTGGCGACATGGCTGAAGACTTAGAAGACAGGCCTAGCGAGTACGCAGATGACACAGGTCTAGGAGGGACAGCTACTGCCACAGATTACAGAACTGAGGTTCAAAATGTTTTTATTGGATGGACAAAATCAGGCAAACAAAAATTCAAAAGGATAAACAGCTAACACCTTGTGCACAGATGTACAGGAAAGATTTGACAGGAAAGGTTTCCTGTGTGAAAAAGATCTAGGAATTTCAGTTAATTACAAGTCTTATTTAGACTGCGGGGTGGCCCATTTTAGCAAGAAACTCAAGGGGATATAAATCGCACAACATCCAGATCGGAGGAAACCACAACCCTGTTGTCTGTAGAGCATCTGGAGTTTTATACTTGTTTCCAGGCCAAGAATTAAAGGAAATATTGTGTCCAAAAGGGGGGAGAATGGGGCAGATGGGGACTTTCCTTTGTGAAGCAGTAGAAATAATGGAGGACATTTGGCCTGGAGAAGAGACCAATTATTCCAAGGCAGAGGCAGGATAATCCTGTCCTAGGAGGGCAGCCTCCTAGATGGTGCCTGGTGATCCCCATCCCCTGGGTAGTGCATTCTCACCCTGAGCCAAGAATTTAAATTGGGAACGCCTGGGTGGCTCAGTCAGTTAAGCGTCTGCCTTCGGCTCAGGTCATGATCCCGGGGTCCTGGGATTGAGCCCCACATCGGGCTCCCTGTTCAGCAGGAAGCCTGCCTCTCCCTCTCCTTGCAGCTCCCCCCGCTTGTACTCTCTTTCTCTCTCTGACAAATAAATAAATAAAATCTTTTAAAAAAAAGAATTTAAATTGTTAATTAAAAAGATGATGACTTAGAATTCTCATCTATATAAGAGCCGGTCTAACTCAAAAGCAGGAAAGCAACAAAGTGCTTCCTTACATCAGCAGCAAGACCGAGATACCACGTCACAGCCCATGACTACCTATTGCGTAGACCAGGAAGCCCCTGCGCCCACCT
Organism: Ailuropoda melanoleuca; assembly: GCF_002007445.2. Classification (NCBI taxonomy): domain Eukaryota; kingdom Metazoa; phylum Chordata; class Mammalia; order Carnivora; family Ursidae; genus Ailuropoda; species Ailuropoda melanoleuca. The sequence goes on from NC_048227.1 coordinate 57,744,393, forward strand.
GAGACAGGACCAGTAAGTGCTGAATCACTGTGAGACCAAACAGATGGGTTTGTCCTCACTGCTTCCAGGATCATGTCTTTCTCACCACGAATCCAACGGAATCGTGTTCTTTATGCTTTCAGCAGTTCTATCACTTCTTGATAGGTTGAGTTGCACCTTGCTATCTGGGACAAATTCCAAACCCTAAGAAGCCCAATTAAGTAAGGACATTAGAGCCTATTAAAATAAGGAGGTCAGTAGAGAAAAAGAAAAATTTTGTATCCATCCCAAACATCAATCCCTTTTACTATGGTCTTATGATCAGTTTCTCGTGTTATATTTCATAATAGATTTTCAAAAAGTATCTTTGCTATGGGACCTGAAGGGTCGAGGTAGTCAATCAAGATGAGACCCAAATGTGATCATAGCAGAGAGGCTGGCACGAAGAGGGTGCTCAGTAGATGCTTATTGAATTGTTTTGCACGGGATTGGATTGCATTGAACAGATTTACATCGAAGCCCTCAGGATGAGGCATTTAATAAACCTTCATCTAATTGAGCAGGTTGGCAAAGTAAATCGTGGTAAATCCACATCCTGGAATACAGCTCAGTCTTTAGGAAGACTAATTCCCTGGTTCCCGGGCAGGCTGGGGGTGGGGGGCACATTGAGGCTTCTCTCTGTGTACTAACAGGGACGTCTTCAGGATTTATTTTTCCATTAGGAAACAACAATATGAAGAAGCCAAAGAGTGTGTACACTTATCTCACTTGTGTGTTATCTGAATGTATACTGAAAAAGCATATATTTTTCAGAGCATAGTTTTAGTTTAGTGATTAAAGTCTACTTGAGTCCACCAAACAGATTGCTGCATACTTAAAACTTTATTCTTTGATAACCTAGTGAATAGTATATTCGCTTCCTATGCTATCATAATTACCACAAATGTGATGGATTAGACCAACAGAAATTTATTCTCTCACAGTTCAGGAGGCTAGAGGTCTGAAGTCAAGATTTCAAGCAAGATTGATTCCTTCTTGGGGCCATGAGGAGAAGCTGAGAATCTGTTGCCTGCCTCTTTCTAGGTTCTGGTGATTGCCAGAAATCCTTGGCCTTCCCTGGCTGGCCTCTTCCACCATTGTCATATGTCTTCATCCCTCTCTGTGGTCTCTGTAACTCTACATGGCCTCCTCATAATGACTCTAGTCGTTGGATTTAGGGCCCACCCTAATCCAGGATGACCTCACTTTAACTAATTCCATGTGAAAAATCCTAATTCCAAATAAAGTCACATTCTGGGGTTCCAAATGGGCATGAATTTTGAGGGGACACTATTCAATCTAGTACAAGTACTATGCATCAATCTTCCATTTTTTTAAAATTTTACTTATTTATTAGAGAGAAAGAGTGTGAACGAGAGAGAGAGCACAAGCCTGGGGGGAGAGGCAGAGGGAGGAGCAAACTCCCCGATGAGCAGGAGCCCGAAGCAGGCCTCGATCCCAGGACCCTAAGATCCTGGGAAGGCAGACGCTTAACTGACTGAGCCACCCAGGTGCCCCTGCATCAACCTTTCAATTAGGGGGAATACTGTCTTTTACCTTATCAGCTGTGGTAGTGTGTTAACTCAAATACGAATTTCTACAGAAGTCTTTTGCTATCATTTAAAGGCATTTTGCGGGGCACCTGGGTGGCTCAGTCAGTTAAGCATCAGACCCTCAGTTTCGGCTCAGGTCATGATCTCAGGGTCTGTGGATGGAGCCTGACATCAGGCTCCCTGCTCAGCGGGGAGTCTGCTTGAGGATTCTCTCTCCCTCTCCCTTTGCCCGTCTCCCAGCACACATGTGTGCTCTCTCTCTCAAATAAAAATAAATAAATCTTTAAAAAGTAATAACAAAATAAAGGCATTTTCTTCCTATATCCTCTGGGAAGATGAAGAAAATGTGATAGCCCTTCTTGTAATATTACTCTGTGTTTTATCCCAGCCTAATTTGTGCAAATAAAGTTTTCCATTTAAATTCACATTTTCCAAATAAAGATATTTGTTTTAATTGAGGTATAATTTACATACAGTGAAATGCACAGGTCTTCTGGGTACAATTAAATGAGGTTTAATGAATGTATACACCAACGTAACTCATACTCCTATCAAATATAGATTATTTTTGTCACCCTAGAAAATTCCTTTATGCCTCTTTCCAGTCAACCCCACTCCTTCAAAGGCAACCACTGTTCTGATTTCTATCACCACACATTAGTTTTCTCCGTTCTTGAGCTTCATGTAATGGAATCATACAATTTGTACTCTTCTGCAGCTGGCTTCATTAGTTCATAAACCTATTTTTGCATACACCAGAAGTTTATTTCTTTGTATTGCTGAGTAGCATCCCATTGGATAACTACACCACAGTCCATTCATCCATTCACCTGTTGATAGCTATTTGGATTGTTTCCAGTTTTAAGCTATTTTGAAAAAATCCGCTAGAGACATTCAGGTATGAGTCCTTTGTGGACATACGTTTTCATTTTCTGGAGTAAATCCCTAGGAGTGGAATTATTGGGTCATAGTTGAGGTTTCTGTCTCACTTTGTAAGGAACTGCCAAACAATTTCCTGCTGGTCGCACCATCTTCATCGCACCAGCCGTGTAGAAGAGGGCCAGGGGCTCCGTATACTTACCAACAGTGGTGCTGTCAGTCTTTCACTTTACCTGTTCTACCAGGTGCAATTTAACTTACATTTCCCAGATGAGTAAAGATGCTAAACAATTTTTTTATGTGTATATTGGCCAATCATATATCTTCTGTTTAAAGTGCCTGTTCAAGTTCATTGCACAAATATTTATTATTGGGTTGTTAGCCTTTTTTATTATTGAACTGTTTTATTATTGAACTTTATCTATTTTGGATCCAATTCCTTTGCTAAATATATATGTACTACAAAACTTCCCCAGTCCATGGCTTGCCTATTCACTCTCTAAATCACGTCTTCTAAGCAAGAGGTTTTTCAAAAGACTCCACCAAAAAATTGCTAGAACTGAGACAGGGATTCACCAAAGTCACAGGATATAAAATCAACATACAGAAATTGATTGCATTTCTATACACCAATAATGAAGCAGCAGAAAGAGAAATCAAGGAATTGATCCCATTTACAATTGCACCAAAACCTATAAGACACCTAGGAATAAACCTAACCAAAGAGGTTTATTCCTGTTCTCTGAAAACTATAGTACACTTATGAAAGAAATTGAAGAAGACACAAAGAAATGGAAAAACATTCCATGCTCATGGATTGGAAGAAAAAATATTGTTAAAATGTCTATACTACCCAAAGCAATCTACACATTCAATGCAATCCCGATCAAAATAACACCAGCATTTTTCACAGAGCTAGAACAAATAATCCTAAAATTTGTATGGAGCCACAAAAGATTTAGTGATTCAACACAAATATAACACCCAGTGCTCATCACAAGTGCCCTGCTTAATGCTCAACCCCCATTTACCCCATCCCCCACCCACCTCCCTTCAGCAACCCCTTTTGTTCTGTATAGTTAGGAGTCTTTAATGGTTTGCCTCCCTCTCAGTTTTCATCTTATTTTATTTTTCCTTCTCTTCCCCTATGTTCAACTGTTTTTTTGTTTCGTTTTGTTCTGTTTTCTTTTAAAGAGTTTATTTATTTGTCAGAGAGAGAGCAACAGAGAGCACAAGCTGGGGGAGCAGCAGAGGGAGAAGCAGGTTCCCTGCTGAGCAGGGATCCCAATATGTGGGACTTGATCTATAGGGATACAGAGACAACAGAGACGGATGGAGGCCATGTGACAATGGAGGAAGAGTTTGGGGTGATGTTGGACTGCTAGCTAGGGAATGCCAAGGAATCACGAAATTCTACTCCTGAAACCAATACTACGCTCTTTGTTAATTAACTTGAATTTAGATAAACTAAACTAAAATCCCACCATGTAAAAATCAGAAAAAAAAAATAAAGCCTATGATTTAAAATCAAATTAACTATTGTGTTTGGTGTGAGATAAGGTTTAGGATTCATTCTTCCTACACACAGATATCTATCACCCAGCACAATTTGTTGAAAAGACCTTTCTCTCTCCATTGAATTACTTTGGTGCCTTTGTCAAAACCAACTAACCATTTGAGTTTTAGTTTCTATCTGGACTATTTGTTCTATTTTATTGACATATTTGTTTATCTTTATGTCAATACCAAACTCTTGTGGTTACTATAACTTTATAGTAAGTCTTAAAATCAGGTAATGTGAGTCCTCCAACTTAATTTTCCTTTTTCATGATTATTTCATAATTTACATTTGAATTTCCACTTAAGTGCCAAGAACCCCCTGACAGTCAATTTGGGGAGAATTGAAATTTGAGTCTTATAATCCATAGACATAGTGTATCTCAGTGTATTGGTTTTTCTCAGAAACATTTTGTAGTTTTTGGTGTGGATATCATGCACGTGTTTTATTAAATCTATTACTAAGTATATTTTGCTTTTTGATGCTATTGGAATGGTACTTTCACTTTATTTTCCAGTTGTTGCTTTTACATAGAAATACATTTGTACATTGACTTTGTCTTCTGCGACGAAACTACTTCTAAATGACCAGATCTCTCGAGGCTTTTTGTACACACTTTTAGATTTTCTGTATACACAATCTGATCTGTGCATTAAAAATTCTATTTCTTTCCTATCTTTTTGCCTTTTAATTTTTAAATTTCTTTTTCTTGGCTTGCTATAGTGGTTTGAACCTCTGGGATAACGCTGAACACAAACGATGAAAGGGAACACCCTGGTTTGTTCCTGATCTTAGGGGGAAATTTTCCAATGTTCTATCTTTAAGGGTGGTATTATCTTTAGGCATTCACATGATGCCCTTTATCAGATTGAGAAAGTTTCTTCTATTTTTAGTTTCCTAGCCATTGTTTTGTTTTATTGTCATGAAGGGACATTAAATTTTGTAAAATGCTTTGTCTCCATCTATTGAGATGTTCATATAGTTTCTATCTTTTATTCTGTTATTGGGAGGAATATTGGTTTATAACGTTCTTTTCTTATAATATCTTTGTCAAGGTTAGGAACAGGTATGATGAATGGCCTCAAAAAACAAAATGGGAAGTCATCTCTCCTTTTCTGTTTTTTCAAAGAACTTGTGTGAGACTGGTATTATTTCTTAAATATTTGATAGAATTCACCAGTAAAGTCATCTAAGTCTGAAGTTCAAGGTTGTTAATTATAAATTCAATACATTTAAAAGATAGAGACTATTCTGGTTTTCTATTTCATCTCACATCAAATTTGATAAGTTGTGTCTTCTGAAGAGTTTGTTTGTTGAACCTATTAGCATAAATTGTTCATATACTTCCGTATTATCGTTTTAATATTTTTAGTATCTGTAGAGATGTCCTCTCTGCATTCCTCTATGATAATTGGCACTTTTCTTTCTTTTTCTTAATCAATCCTATTAGAGAGTATCAATACCATTAATCTTTTTAAAGGACCAACTTTTGGTTTTGCTAATATTTCTCTACTATCTGGTTTTTAGTCCACTGATTTTTGTTTTTAACTTGACTGTTTCCTTAATTCTACTTACTTATACTTACTATGGGTTTAATTTGCTCTTCTTTTTCTAGCTTCTTAAGGTGGAAGTTTAAGTACTTGATTTTAGACCTTTCTTCTTTTTCTGATATGAACATTTAAAAACATATTCAGTTTTCCCTCCTTTGCCTTGTGGTCCTCTGCCCTATTCCTTATGTTCCATGTATAAGTAAAACCATAATGGGAAGAAATCAGAGAGGGAGACAAACCACGAGAGACTCTGGACTCCAGGAAACAACAGAGGGTTACAGAAGGAAGGGGGGGAAGGGGGGATGGGGGGATGGGGTCACCGGGTGATGGGTATTAAGGAGAGCATGTGTTGTGATGAGCACTGGGTGTTAACCACAACTAATAAATCGTTGAACACTACATCAAAAACTAATGATGTAATATATGTTGGCTAACTGAACATAATACTAAAAAATAAATTTAAAAAAATAAAAATAAAAACAAATTCCTGTCTAAGCACTCCTTTAGCCACATCCAACAACTTTGAGTATGTTAGGTTTCTTCTTTTCATTTTCATCAGTTTAAAGTATTTTCTAATTTCTCTTATAATTTCTTCTTTGATTCAAGGATTATTTGCTGGCTTGTTGTTAATTTTCACATATTTGCCATTTTCCTGATATGTTTCTGTTATTGACTTTTAGAACATTCTGTATGCTCTCAATCCTTCAAAATTTATTGAAACTTGTCTTACGGACCAGCTCTTGTTCTATCTTGGTGAACGTTCCACATATATTTGGAAAGAATGAGTATCCTGCAGTTGTAGGATACAGCGTTCTAGAAATACTAATTAGGTTAAGTTGGTTGATGGTGCTGTTTAAATCCTCTATATTCTTACACATTTTTGTCTAGTTATTCTACCAATTACTGAAAGTGTGTACTAAAATCTGCAACTCTGCGAATCTAGCTATAAAATTATGAATTTGTCTATTTGTCCCTTTAATTCTGATGGCTTTTGCTACATGTATTTTGAAGCTTTGTTATTATGGTGCAAATACATTTAAGATTTTAATATTTTCTTGATGATTTGACTCTTACCATTATGAGTGTCCCTCTTTATTTCTGATAAAACTCCTTGTCTTTAAGTCTACTTCATATGATATTAATATAGTCACTCCATCTTTCTCATGATTAATGTTTGCATGGTATCTCTTATTGATCTTTTACTTGTAACTTATGCTCAATTTTTATATTTAAAATGTATCTCTTGTAGCCAGCAGAGTTAAATTTTTTGATTTATGCAGTCTGTCAATTACTGCTTTTAAATTGAACTGTTTGGTCCATTTGTATTCATGTATTTATTTAAGATTTTATTTATTTATTTGACAGAGAGAGCACAAGCAGGGGGAGCAGCAGAGGGAGACGGAGGAGCAGTCTCCCTGCTGAGCAGAGAGCCCAGCGAAGACTGGATCCTAGGACTCCGGGATCATGACCTGAGCCTAAGGCAGATGCTTAACCGACTGAGCCACCCAGGTGCCCTGGTCCATTTGTATTTAATGTAATTATTGAAAGAGTTGACTTTGAGCCTACCATTTAGCTATTTGCTCACTATTGTCTTTGATTTCTCTTTTCCTGCCTTCTTTTGTATTAATTGAGTGGGTTTTTTTAAGAATTCCATTTTATCTCTGCTTTTGGCTTCTTGGCTTCTTGCTTTTTTTCTTAGTTGTGCTCTTAGAGGTGTTTCTTAGTTTCTCAGTTCTTAGTTTCTTTCTTAGGTGTGTTCAAGTTCACTTCTCCGTCGTTCTTCCTTCAATGGCTACTCTGTTTTTAAGCCTATCCAGTGATTATTTTTTATGTCTTGTATTTTATTTTTCAGTCCTAGAATTTCAGTTCCACTTATTTTTATTTTTAGAGTTTCCATTTTTCTTCTGAAATATCCATCTCTTTTCCTAAAATTATTTAACATGTTTATAATAGTTAACTTAAAGTACTTAACTGATAATTCCAATGCCTGGGCCATCTGTAGATGTTCCTATTGTCTGCATTTTTTCTCGATCATGAGTAACATTTCCCTGTTTCTTTACATGTGTCTCTTTTTTAAAATTATACTCCAGGGGCCCCTGGGTGGCTCAGTCAGTTAAGCGGCCAACTCTTGGTTTCAGCTCAGGTCACGATCCCATGGGTCGTGAGATCAAGCCCTGAGTCTGGCTCTGTGCTCAGTGGGACTCTGCTTGGATATCATCTCCGTCTGCCCCCACTTGTGCCTGTGCATGGGCACACGTGCACAGTCTCTCTTTCTCAAATAAATAAATCTTGGGGGACCTGGGTGGCTCAGATGGTTGAGCGTCTGCCTTCAGCTCAGATCATGATCCCAGGGCCCTGGGATGGAGCCCTGCATTGTGCTCCCTACTCAATGGGGAGCCTGCTTCTCCCTCTACCCCTCCCCCTGCTTGTGCTCACTTTCTCTCTGTCAAATAAATAAATAAAATCTTAAACAAATAAATAACATAAACAAATCTTTAAAAAAATAAAATAAAATAAATAAAACTGTACTCCAGGAATTGTGTATAGAAAAAGAGTGGCAAATGGAACACATTTACCCAGAGTTGAGTTGACCTGGCACTGAGCTGCAGCTTTATTCAGACCAAGTTTACCTTCGATCTGCCCAGCTCCTAGCCAGTGTCCTCTATTCTTTGTTTACCATTGAATTCAACACTTACAGGGCTCCCAGAATCCAAAAACCAGGAGAATGTCTGAAAGTACATGATTTTTCTCTGCGCACCAGCCCCTCCTTCTCTGGTGCTGTCTCAGCAAAATTCAGAAAGAAGAGGACGAATTTGTGGTGGTTTTGTGTATTTTTTATGTATGTATGTCTGTGCCACTTATTTATTTACTGCTTCTCAGCAACATATCCATCTTTCTTTGCCCTAGTCTGTGATCCTGGGGTGATTATACAGACTTCATTTCTCCTGTGCCAGCTGGCTTGATGTTAGGTCCTGTCAACAGAGGGCATTGGAGAGACCTTGCAAATCTGGAAAAGGAAGAAGGGATTTTTTCTTCTTCCAGTGTTTTGTTTTTCTACTTGGTGGCAAATGGATCCGCACGCAGGGGCCCTGGCAGTGGTTCGCGGAGAGGAGGATGGTCCTTGGTTCAGTTGCAAACAGTCTCTGATGGGTGTCAACACACTGTTTCCACAGAGGTCTGAATCTCAGCCTTGCAGGGCCTTTCCCCTGAGTCTAAGTTCCTTAATTACTTTTCTGTCAGCTTCAGGGGTAGTTACTGCTTTCTGTAGTTACTACTTGAGAGTTCTCCTTTATCTCTTTCAGTAGTTAACCACTTTTCATGTAGTTAGCGATTCTTCATATTAAATCTTCCTTATTCAAATTTCACCCGTGGCTAATGTCTTCTGACTGAACTCCAGGGTCTTTCAGATTCCGATCCCTCCCACCAGCGCACGCTGTATATAAAGCCTGACTGATTTCTCTTTGTCGGTTCTCTGTCTTTTGTAGGTCTACTCCATTCCAGGCCCGGGTCACACCTTCCATGGTCCCCAGGCAGCACTATCTTTGCACACACTATTCCCAACTCCTGCAATCCCTTCCCACCTTCCTTGCTCAAAGTCATCCTTCCAGCTGGGCATCTCCATCTGGGAAATCCTGCCCCCACTCCTACATCTGCCTGTATCTGCCCCTTCTGCAAGTGTGGAAGCTAGAGTTTTCTGCTATGCTTGGGAAGGACTCATTTCTCTCTGGAATATAGTTCATCAGGATTTCTTTGCACCACCACTTTTTGCAAGTCCCATTGCAAAGCATTGCTCTTTCCCATGCCCAAAGGTTTTCACATCCTTCTACATCCTAACTAGAAGTAGAGACCTCTAGGCATGCTTTCACATGCAAAGAAAATTTCTGGACGGCTACACGGTTATAGTGCTAAGAACTGAGAAATGTGGAAGGGAGTGAGCACATAAAAGAAAGAAATTCTTACTTTTTACTATAGTCTTCATGAATTCATTCATTTAGTCAATAAATATTTATTGAGCACCTACTATGTGCCACTGTTTCAGGCACTAAGAATATAGTAGAAACAACAACATAAGGTCTTGGAACTTACATTCTCTCAAAGAACTTGCGTTCTAGTAGGAAGAGGCAGGCAACAGGTAAACAAATATATAATAAGCCAGGTGATGATAAATGCTATAAGATGAAATCAGGTTAAGGGAGCTAAAGCATGATGGCGGTGACGATGTTATTTCATAGTGATGGTCTGGGAAGACCTCTCTCATTAAAGAATATTTGGCCAGAGACCTCAAGGAGCTTGGAGAATGAGCAGCAGGGATATGCAGGTGAAGGACGTTCCAGGCAGAGAAGAAAGCAACTACAAGAGCCCTGTGGCAGGTGTGTACTGGGCGTGTGACAAGACAGTAAGGACATGGGACACAGCGTGACTGGGGGAAGGAGGGTGGGAGCTGAGATAAGGCAGAGAGTGGGGGGGCCAGAGCATGTAGTGCCCTGTAGGCCACTTAGGATTACTGGTTCTTTCTCTGAGCCTGGCAGAGAAATGATCTGACTTACATTTTAAAAGACTCACCCGAGCTGCTGTGAGGAGAACACAACTTTGTAGGTTCTGTGCTAATTTACTAATTTTCATTGTAAACATGAATGTGTGTGTGTACAACTTGTACAACTTGAAAAAATAATTTTAAAATAAATAAATAACCCCAGCAGCCTGCTACAAATTAAGTCCTGCCAGAATGCCTGCAGTTGCCTGAGGCCAGGCCCCATGGGAAGGCAAGATGGAGTCTGGGACTCCACTTCCCAATGTTAATTTCTACCTTTCAGACTCAAGGTGCCCAAAGGGGAGTCTGGAGAAGATAGGAGACGATGTGGGCAAGATGCAAATTGCAATTTGTTTAAGCATCCCCAACAGACCTAATATATGGAATAATAATAATAATTATCATTATTATTATTATATCATATAATTAAATATAAAAATAACAAATATATAAAAATAAAAATTATGTTATAATAATTATAATAATGATTATTATTGTTGGAATAATTATATTTGGATCAAATCATAGTACTTTATACTATGCCTATGTATATGTGTATACGTGTATGTGTCTGCACACACACATATGCACATACACATCCATCTAATTTTAAAAATTAGCTAGCTCTGTAAACTCCTGCTACCAGAAGGTATTATCCAATCGTCCCTTTTCTTTTTCTTATCCCTTAAAGGGAAAATTTGTGCTGAAACTGGAGTTCCTGAGGCTGCCATGAGCTGAGCTAGACACACAGCCCTTTCCTGGGAGGAGACCCTGAGGGTGAGAGCCAGCACCAGCTCTCTGTGTGGGGTGGGGCAGGGTGGCCATGGTCCAAGCATGGGCTGGGAATCAAGTTCATTTTTCCCACCCATCGCATTTCTAGATTCCCCACACTCATTGCCCCCACATGCCTTGGTTTCTGCTTGCACACGCTGCCCCGTTGCTGGAGATGACTGATGGCAAATTCTTCTTAATCTTGAGTTGAATTCTGCCTCCCAGAAACTTCTTTCCTCAGGCCTCACCTCTTACCCTCTGGATGGGAAAGTCAATTCTTCCCTTCCTATGGAAGAATAAGTCTTTATGTTTCTAGAGGAGGATCAAGACGAGACACATTTTCGGCCTGCCTTTCTCACCTCACCTCTCTCTGATCCGGAATGAGGACAGGCTCTCACTGATTTACAGACAGAGCTGTCCAGCCTCCTAGAATCCCTTCCCACTGCCATCTCTGCCCTGGCACATCCTTCCACAAGGCTCATTGCCCCCTGAGACTCCCCGCCTAGTCCAGCAGAGAGGGCCCTTCCCTGCCTGCCTTCCCATGGCACTCTATAGGCACTCCCACAGCCCCCCTCCAATGCACGGGAGTCCTGTGCGACTGGCCTGGCTCACTGCTCTGTACCCCCAGTCAGACTGAGAGCTTCTCTTAAGCAGGAACCGCCAGGCCTCTCACAGGGGTGAACATATAGCTGACGCTGAATAAAAATGTGTTGAGAGTGATTAATTAACAAATGAAATCAACCTGGGCACTTGCCCATTTTTACATGACTAGAATCTCACATTACTTTTTTGCAAGTCTTATCTAAGATGAAGAAAAAAGAAAAGAAGATGTCTAGGCATGTTTTCCCAACTCAAAGGACTGTATTAGCTACTTTTTGGAACAAAAAATAGTCCCTCCCCATTTCCTCCCCATTTCCCCAAGGACAGAGGCCCCGGCCTTCCCTTAAACAGCTTGTAGAGGAGAAAGAGAACAGAAGTCATTGAATGGCACTTGTCACATGCCAAGCCCTGACAAGGTGCCTTTCACTGATCACCATGCTGATTTCTCTTAATCCCTTCATGGGGTGGCCTCCCTGTTCCCATCTCACAGAAGAGGACTTTGGTGCCCTGTAAGCTGCCCAGGGTCTGTGACACCACAAATAGGACTGTGGAGATGTGCGCTTGACCCTACACTGCTCTTCTTCCACAGGACAGTATGTCTCTGGAAAGGAAAAACAGAGGAAGGAGGGAGCAGAAATGAACAAAGAGAAATCATGGGAAAGTGAAGGCAGCTGGAGACCACTGGGTTAAAAGAGAAAAGGAATGGTAGCTGGAGGAGGATGTAAGGTCAGAGAGAGGTTTCTCTTCCCCTTCCCCTTCCTCTCCTTCCTCCTCCTTCCTCCTCTATTTCTTCCTCCTCTTCCTCCTCCTTCTTTAAACCTCTCTTTTATACAAAAGAGACCTAAGTGTGTTGCAGGCAAAGCGGAGCAAGACAGGGGTGGCTCTGGTGTTTGAGAGAAAGAGCAGAGTAGATGAAGGTCTTGGAGAAGATGTCTGAGTTGGAGCTGGGACACGAGTAGATGGCGTAACCTGGAAGAGGCCAGAGGGATTTTGCTTCCTCAGATTCATCTGGAAGGACAAGAGGGAGGCAGACTAGCATTTGTTAAGTGACAGCTAGAGCCTGAGCAAGGGCTTTGCACCATCAGCTCAGTTTGTCCTCGCAATCGGCTTGTGCTGTAAGCCTTAGTGTCTGGCTTACAGGTGAGGAGGCAGTGGGCATCAGGACGGAAGCGAGGCCTCAGCAGGCATCAGGGAGAGCTCGAGGATGGAGAGCGGAGGGCTGTGGGAAACGCATGGTGCTGCTGGTGTGGGTATTACCATCAAAACCACATGGCCACCATGTGTGGCCCTTTACAGAAAATGTTTGCTGACCCCTCTAGTACTGCATCAGCAACCTGAGAAGTAGGACCACATCTTACTCTTTTTTCTATTACAGAAAAGTGCCTAAATACAGGGTGGTCAATAGATATTAAGAAAATATGAATAAATAAGAAAACACCAGATAGCACCTTTTCCAACAGCATGCTATTCTCACTCATTGTGAGGCAGATTGGGATTGTGGCTTTTTTAAAGCAGCATATCCTGCCATTTTGATACCTTCAGTTAAAAAAAAAAAAAGGTGTGGGATGGAGCACTGCAGGGATATTTAATACAGCACCTTGAAATTCTGACACTGGACTGATTTTATGGGCCCTGATGTTTCTGTTAGATGCGAGCTGCCAAACTACACCTGAAAATCCCAATTATGCTCAGACTCAGCCAAAGCCACATTTTCAACTTGACTCTGTTCTTCTAAACTATAAATTTTCCAACTCAGCTCAGTGAAGAGTGACATAAAGTTTCACATATGCGGTGAGCTATTTTGTAGGCCCTCAGATCTAAGAGCACACGGCAGCTGTAATGTTGGCAATGAGACCTGATGAGAAATCAGCCTGGTTCTGAAATATCATATTCCTAATTATAGTAAGAACAATGGCATTGAAATGGACAGACATTATCTCCAGGGAGAATCAGGACTGGTGGGGGGATCAGAGAGCATGAGAGCCCAGGGACTCATATGGAGAAGGCCACGGTTATCTGATAGATAACCATATTTATTCCCATCAGCCTCAAGAATGTCTAAGGATGTGCTCCTTTCCTTTCCTCATGGAATAGAATACAATTTATCACAGGGCCAAGTGACACAACAGGGAGTCCCAAGCCTACTACCTTCTCTACTTTTCCCAGGCAGCTTTTAAGTTCGAGGGCCCCCTCTCAGCTCAAGAAGGAAAGACAGTCAAATGAGATTTTGTTCCTATTAGACAATGAACAGAGGCTCTGTTCACACTCCATGCGCTAAATGACATAATCGTATTAGCTTCAATTTATTGTGTATTCCCTGCAGGCCAGGCAATATACGAAGCGTTGGACACAGCTCATTTTCTCCTAATGGCAACCTGTGATCCAGGTGCTAATGTCTGCATTCTCATGGTGGGAAGGTTGAGGCTCAGAGAGGGGAAAAGAGGCAGCGTAACCACTGAGGCAGTGGCAGGGCTGGGAGGCAGAGCCTAGGCTGTCTGGGCGCCAATGGTATGCCACAGAGCCTCGTGTGCAAGGCAGAAGCTGTCCTCAGAGTTTGCCCTAATTGAGAAGAAAACACAACCACATACACACCAGTGAAACCCCAACTTAAGGAAGCAGGGGATTGAGGTGCAGACCTGAGTGGCCCTCCAAGAGTAAAGACAAGGGCTGGAGGAAGGCTAGAAGGCTTTCTGGAAGAAGTGATCCTTGGAAGACAGGAGACCCATTTCTGGCCCCGGTGGAGATTCACCTGACTTCGCCTGTCTGCTTGGCCAGAGGCAGTGTCTTGCCCATCAGAGGGTGTCAAGGATTATTGGCCAAGTCGACACCACTAATTGGTGTCTACTTCTCCACGAGCACAGTGAGACTCAGTAACGACCATCCAGGGCATAACTGGGGGCTTCTGTCCCCTCTCGCTGGCTTCCACTGGGCCCACGGCTCTGCACCTTGCCTTCCTGGCCTCAGCACTGGGCCTCCAAAGCTGGAGCTCACTTCCCTGGCTTTCAGTGTAAGTCCCTACCCTAGCCTGGCAGTGGGCCCTTTACCTCCAATGAGTCCCACCACCTCCCACTGAAGCTTCCTCTCCCCCCGCCGTGCCCCGCAGCGCCAGGACTGCAGGTGAAAGAAATGGGAAGGAGGGCAGCACTGATAGACCCTGCCATTTCCAAAGCTGCATAAGTGACCGAGGGCATTTGCCATGGCTTTCTTGTGCTTCTTGGCTCTTTGTGCCTGTGGTGCCAGTAACCACGCAGGGCTCTGGGCTCCACCGTGTAAAAATCAACCAGTCTGTCTGATGGCAAGGAGGGGGCTCCTTCTACTCGGGGGCTTAGATCCTCCTGTGCAGTAAATGTGATTTGGCAGCAGGGGATGGAGAAGAGGGAAATTTAAATGAGTCTTAGGGGACGGAAAATTACTTGGTGACACGTTCCTAAGCTTTTTCTGCTTAATACCCATAAATTTCAGGGGTCATGTATGCTAACAGCTTTTGATTTATGATGTTCTTATTCTCGCGTTGTATTTAAGCCAAATTGTGAAAAGGTAGCAAGAGTAAAAAGAGCCTTTAAAAATGCTTTGGGATTCATCATCGGGTCAAGCCATTTCTGTCAATCTTTGCCACTGCTCTGTTAAAACCCGGGCTGTGGGTGCTGACAGCCGAGTAGCTAATTGGCGTTGGACGCCAGCCCACCAGGAGTCCTCCTCTTCTCAGAAACTTTTTCTTGCTATTCCCCAGCCCCTGCCACCAGTAAGACCTTTTTGTGGCTGCTGAGGGCAAAGAAGGAAAGCACACTTTGGGTAAATTTTGTGGGGCCAGGTCTCACTCCACTGCCGCAGCACAGAGATATTCCCAAGGCCTCTCATTAAACGCCTACAGCCGACCGATACGCTCCTGTTTCATTGCCCAGGGGTTGCAAAACTCCCCGCTAATGCTGAACACAAATCAACAAAATGCTGTGCCAGCCTTTCTTGTCCCATTACGACGTTATTGTCATATTTATTAGCACAGCTCCCTGTAGGACACTGGCGGAATATCTAAAAAGTGAGTTAAGCCCTCTCCGAGGCTAGATGGGGAAAAAGCTTTGCCTTCTGCCTGCGGCACACGTCAACTTTGCAATTCGGGCTCGCAGCAGCTCCCCTCCCAAGACAAGCCGCCGGTGTTCTCACGCTGGATGGGGACGGTCCCTCGAACTGCAATTATCTTCCACTCATGCTACTGTGAAATGACTAGGTTGTTCACTGCTTTTATTTCAAAGAATGGTTCTTTATTCGTTTACCAAAATGTAACAACCTACAGCACTACCATGAATTAATTACAGACTGAGGGGAAAACAAACACAAACTTCACCCATCGCATTGTTCTAAATCACATTAGCCTCGTTGCTTGATCTGCAGAATTAAGTTTACTTTTGCATGTCTCCCTCAATTCCTCCTCTCCCGCTTTGTGTCCATCTGGCTGCCTACGTCCGTGCTCATCTGTGGGAGACATATTGTACCCCAAGTAACAGGAAGGTTGAAAGACGGAGAAAACAAAACAGCTCTTCGGAATGTCTGATAAGCAAGGAAAGACACGTACTATTACGATTTTGTTCTTGGCAACAACAGGGACATATATCCTGATACCTTCCTTCTTTCCCCTTGCCCACTAGAAAAATATTCTCAAGCCATGCCGTGGGAGAAGGGTGAGAATCTAAATACTATATATAAAGGGGGGCACAGAGGCAGTCTGTGTGGAGAATCAAGGGCAGTGATGTGTAAGCAATGTCTTGAAAGACACATAAAATTTCATCACCTAGAGAAGTGAGGGAAGAGAATTCCAGGATTCAGGAATAGAAAGTGAAAAAACACAGAGCCTTCGAGAATCTATGGGGAAGGGCAAAGGGCTCACATGGCTTTTTCACTTCTATTTTTGCATGTGTTTTATAATATGTATAACACATTAATGTATTAGTATGTATATGATCTGTGATACATACATTGGGGATGAGCACTAGAGGAATTATTTATAATGGGGAACACAGTTCAAACATTTGGCAACCATTGATGTAAGCAAGGGAATCTATCGGAGATTTCTAAGCAATTGAGTGGCTAGAGCGTGTGGGTGTCTTAGAAGGATAACCTTGTGCGATGCGTGAGGTGGCGGATGGGAAGGGGGTTTCAGGAAGAGAGGTGGAGCTGGAGGCCATGGCTATGGTCCAGGTGGACGGTGCTGGTGAGGACCTGAGCAAGGCCAACACAGGGTGGAGGGGGAAAAAGGAGGAAGTACAGGAAACTCTTTTGGAAAAGTAACATCAATTAGGACTTCCGGTTGGAAGGCATGGGGTAAGGAAAGTTTGGGATTCTGAAACTATTATCTTGGAGGGGTAGCAGTGATAGCTTTCATGAAGACAGAATAAAGGAGAAGATGTGGGGAAGGGACAAATGAGAAGTCCAGCTTTGGAAATGTTGAGTTTAGGGTGCCTGTGGAACATGTGAGTGGAGATGGCCATTGAAAGAGTTGAAATTCCAGCCTGGAACCCGGGGAGCTAGCCAAGCAAGACTTTGGGTACGTACCCCCTCATGTGGGGACCCATCTCCTTTTCTGTCCATATATCCTTCAATCCATCTAGAATACACAAGGAGCACCTCTCTATGGAGGCCCCATGCTCCCGTGGTCAGCAGGCAAGGGCGGTTAACAAGCAGAGGCTATTTCTGGGCTGCTAAGGCTGAGCCCTGGCACTAGCTACTTGGCCATTGGCCTCTGTCCTGCAGGCTCACACAACAACCTTGATACCATCACTACTATCAGGTGAGGAGCCCAAAGCCAAGGGCACTCATTCTCACTCCTCACTACAGACCTCCCCACACTGCCTGCCACATCACCAGGACCCAGAATCCTCTGGAAATCTTCAGGCAAGGGCGCTGGTATATGGATAAACATAGTTGCCAACCATCCCCCCGAGGAAAACCATCAGTCCCTAGGCAGGGCAGCTCTTTTCGTGCTTTCTCTCAACACCTGGGACATCAACCAAAACCGTGACAGGTCAGAGTCAAACTCAATTCACACCAACAAATATGACTGAGGAGAGTGTTTGAATTTTATGTTATAAGCAAATATTTTCAAGCTTCCCCATGCTCAAGCATCACTCATTGCTCATCCTCAAGTCAGGGATTTTAGGAAAACATTTGGGGCCAGTTGGCAATGACCATGGCCAAGAATTTGAGAATGCAAGATTTTTGTCCCAATCCAGTTACTGTCATTGATCCTAGAGCAAGACATTCAACTAGGGCACCTCAATCTCTTTGCAACGAAGCCTAACTACCGCACATAGATGCAGCACTCTGAACGTCAGTTTGAAAATTCAGGCCGCAATAATTATTACTCATTTTCAACAGGTTAAGCTCTCAAGAATTAGAGGAAAATTCCAGATTGAAGAGTTCATGAAAATCTAGTTAAAACGATGGAAGTAAGGTTAACAATTTTTACTCCAATAGAAGAATCTGGATCCTCAAGACTCTCCCTCCCAGCAAGTGCACAGAGCATGTTAGGATGTCTGCTGACCACGAGGGCCATCTTATGCCCCACTGGGAGAGGTGGAACGCACAGTGGGAGCCCTTAGCAAGCATCAGCCCTGGGCTGCTAGCCCACCTCTATCAACACAACGCTCCTTGTTGAATTTCAGCAATTTTATGGACTTCGGGAACTTGCACTGCTGGGGCAGGAGGAGACAGGAGGAGATTTCAATTGTCATTTAAAAAGGATTTGGAGACATCAGAACACCTACTCTGCCCTCTGAGGGGAGAGTTAGAACTTTTGTGAAGTACATCCCTTGGCTCTCTGGAGTGGGCACAGCAGAAATGTGACTGACATAACATTAAAAAAATGTAAGTATTTACTAAATCATAAGAAACCATTATGAGGTACATTTACCATTGATAACTTATGGGGAAATACATGAAAACTGTCAGATGAAATCTTAAGATAAATATTGTTATATACTAAATTGCATAATTCATCGGCATCCCACAGCTGGCTGCCATGTTTACTGTCAGTGCCTTGGGCTGCCCACAGTTCTACAGCAGCAGAATTCCTCAAAACGTATATGTTGAAGGTTTAACCCCGAGTGTGATTGCATTTGGAGATAGGGCCTTTGAAAAGGTAATGAAGGTTGGGGCTCCTGCATGGCACAGTCAGTTAAGCATCGAACTCTCAGTCCCAGCTCAGATCATGATCTCAGAGTTGTGAGACGGAGCCCTGAGTCCAGCTCTGCGCTCAGTGCAGAGTCTGCTTAGGTTTCTCTCTCCCTCTCCCTCTGCCCCTCCCCCCCACTCACGTGTTCTCTCCCTTTCTCTCTCTTCTCAAATAAATACATCTTAAAAAGGTAATGAAGGTCATATGAGGTCATTGGGTGGGGCCCTGATCCAATAGAACTGGTGTCCATATAAGGAGAGACAGCAGCGGAGCAAACGCACAGAGGAAAGACCATGTAAAGATGCAGTAAGCAGGTAAGCATTTACAAGCCAAGGAGAGAGGCCTCAAGAAAAAATTAAACAGCTAACACCTTGAACTTGTACTTCTAGACTCCAGAATGGTGAGAAAATAAATTTCTGTTGTTTAAGCCACCCAGCATCTGGGATTTTCTTATGGCAGTCCTACCAACTAATACAGACACTATGAACACATTTTCTTCTCTAGCATGGGAAACAGAGCACCTCTGTTTTCATCCTATAAATACGTGATCAAAATAAATACAACTTGTTCTTAGGAACTTGATTTTCTTTTATTGCCTTTTGTGCTTCTTGTTATTCTTCATGTTACTTCTGAATCAACCTACCCCTACTCCTCTCTCTAGTCCTACCATGGCTCATCATTATGGCGTGGAAGCTTCCATCCTCTCTCACACAGCGAAAGATAGGTGAGGGCAATAACTGGTGGCACTGATAATGTAGCCCTTTGTGTAAGCTGAGGGCTGCCTAGAATGCTCTAATCCAAAGGCATGCACCTAAGGAAAAACATGCGTCTTCCTCCACCCACTGAGGTGCTCATCACTGGTTTTCTGTTCTGCAATGACACTTTAAGCCAAAGAAGCCAGAGATGAAACTGTTGACCTCAAGATTTTTATCCTGTTTCTGGGGGCAGTTTGGACACAAATTCAGACTGGACAGTGGATAAGTGAAATTAATGGTGCCACATAGCATCATCTAAACAAGCATGGCCCAGAGGGAGACATGAAAATGTCTAGCTGCCTTCATGGCCATGAGACATGGACTGATCATAGCTCCTATGATGTCATAGCGTATACATCACATCTGAGTTCCTTGTCACCACTGAGCCAGACTTAACATTAGATAGTGAGACAGCGTATCAGTGACCCTGACTTTCAGGGCAGACATTCTCTCACTAGAGAATGAGCCTGCTGTGACATACGATCCCACGTGGGAGCCTGCAGGGAGCCTGAACTGCAGCTATAGAACTGTGGGCAGCCCAAGACACTGACAGTAAACATGGCAGCCAGCTGTGGGATGCTGGGAAATGGCCACTCCTGAGACGGCAGCCAGAAATCTAGAGGATAGCTCAAACTTCCTCAGAATTAGAGTCACCAACAGGGACACTCACTGAAAGCTGCTCTGCAAACCAAAGGATAACTTCAAGAGACATTATGGGAAGGACTTAGAGGGTCATGTTATTATGGATGAATGAGCAATACCAGCTGGGATATTAGCTCTAAACCCCTGGACTAGAGACACGGACAGCCTAGGGCTCAAAGCCGTGCTTACCAAACTTCAGATCCTTTAGATATGTATTTATGAATACATACCTAAAGGATGTATTCATTACATCTGAATACCTCCTATGATGGTACATACCTAAAGGATGTATTCATTACATCTGAATACCTCCTATGATGGCTAATTTTATGTGTCAAGTTGACTAAACCATGGGGTGCTCAGATACCTGGTCAAACGTTATTCTGAGTGTATCTGTGAAGATGTTTCTAGATGAGGTTAACATTTGAATCAGTAGATTAAGTAAAGCAGTAAAACACCTTAATGCGGGTGGGCCTCATCCAATGAGTTAAAAACCTGAATAGGATAAAAAAAAGCTGAGTACGAGGGAACTCCTCCTGCCTGATGGCCTTTGAGCTTTTTTCCTGCCTTTGGAGTCAAACTGAAACATCAGCTCCTCTTGGGTCTCAAGTCCGCCAGCTTTTGGACTGGAACCACGCCATTGGTCCTCCTGGGTCTCCAGCTTGCTGACTACAGATGTTGGGAGTTCTCAGCCTCCATAATCATGTGAGCCAATTCCTTACAATATCTATCTATCTATCTATCTATCTATCTATCATCTATCTATCTATCATCTATCTATCTATCATCTATCTATCTATCTATCTATCTATCTATCTATCTATCTATCCCATTGGTCCTGTTTCTCTGGAGAACCCTAATACACCTCTTATACCACATTTACTTGAAACTTATTAAATCTTTAAATGGCTTATTGAAATAAATACTTAAGTCCAACTTTAGTCATATTTATAAATTCAAATCAAATATTTTTTGTTAGAGATATAAATATATAAACTAACTATAAAATTAAATATGCACTTATTAAGAGTCCCCCTGAAAACACATACTTCTGATAGTAACTATATATGGAACAAAACTTCTCTCATTTCGATTCCTAGCAAATGGAGATCAAATATATATATATATATATATATATATATATATATATATATATATTTTAAGATTTATTTTTCAAGATTTATTTTATGAGCCAAAATCAAGAGTTGGATGCTTAACCAACTGAGCCACCCAGTCACCCCAAGATCAACTACATTTTATAGTGAATCTTACCCTCTTTTTTAAAGTGGAAAATCTTGGGGTACCTGGGTGGCTCAGTCGGTTAAGCGTCTGCCTTCGGCAGAGGTCCATGATCCCAGGGTTCTGGGATCAACCCCTGCATCATGCTCCCTGCTGAGGGACACTGCTTGTCCTTCTCCCTCTACCCTCCCCCCCACCAACTCATGTTCTCTCTCTCTCAAATAAATAAATAAATAAAATCTTTAAAGAAATAAAGTGGAAAATCTTTCTCTCTCAGGCATCAAAAATAATCCACAATACATACTACAAGAGAAAGAATGCCATGCACATGTGTTTTGGTTGTCAGTACATTTAAAACTATTCCAAAATGCGTGGCTTATTATGTCTCACCCTTTCATGGGTCAGGAATTCAGGAAAGGCTGGAGTGGACAGTTTGGCTCTGATCTGTGTAGCATCAGCTAGGGAGGCTGGGATGGAAGGATCCACTTCCAAGGTGGTTTCTTCATCCACACGTCTAGTAGCTCCATGTTTCTTGCCTCTTTCTCTCCCCCTCTCCCCTGCCCCCACCCTGATATCTTTTTGTTCAGGGCCTTCCACAGAGCTTTGGCTCCCAGCAGCATGGCGGCCTTGGGGCAACCTACCCTTCTGTGGTGGCTCAGGGCTCCAAGAGAGCATTCTGAGTCCCAGGTGGAACCGGAAGACTCCTGTTGTCAGTCCTGGAACATTACTTCAGCCACATGCTATGAACCAAGCAAGTCACTTGGAACAGCCCAGAGTCAAGGAGAGCAGTATTAGACCCCACAGCCTCATGGAAGGAATGCCAAAGAATCTGTGGCCATGTTTATTCCTCTACCCTATTTTTATGCACTCAACAAGGAGAAAGTTCTCAGACACGAGATTTCCATATCACAGATAAAAGTATATACCGTCTATCCAAACTGATGCAGGAGCCAGGCATGCTGGAGCAAAGGTTTGGCTTTGGCTTTGAAATCAGCTATAGAACTTACTAGATGACCTTGAGGCACTGAAACTCACTGCTTAAATTCACTGAATCTTGAAGTTTTGTCTGTGAAGTAGAATAATGATACATTCCAGGACTATTGTCTGGATAACTAGCACAAAGCCTACATCATCATGGTCCCTCGGTAACTGTTAATGCTTTTAAGCAAACCCAGAGAATACTGAGGATTTAACAAGGTGTTTTTAAAATACTGTATTTATGAGAAAACCTATGCATAATCTGAAAGAGAATGAAACATGATAGAAAAGGTCTTCTCAGGCTCAAAGCTACAGTTTTTTGAGGAAATCCGCTTTAAGCATCTTCATAGAATGTGAAAGTTACCCCCGAATTTCTGCCATGATATTTGAAATGGCTCCACTTAGCAATCTCGTAGGGAACTGGCAAAATGGCACCATCTTTCTTAAACTATAATTAATCAGGCATTTGGGGAGGTAGGAGAAAGTGAAATTCATGGCAGGTTGGCATGCTCTCATCCACAGGTGGTCAGCAGTGGTGGCAACACTCCCCGCAGAGGGGCATTTTGGAAATGTGTTGGATATGGTTTTACCTGACATGATGTTGGGGGCGGGGTGAGCATTCCTGTACTTGGAGGGCAGAGACCAGGGATGCTGGACAAACGGAGCTGTCCCACATAATGAAGCCCTGTCTCACCATATGGTCACATGAGTGAAAACCTGGTTTTTGTGAACCTAGAGTTAACTTCATTTTACATATAAACATATTTCTACTTAGCTATAATATATACTTAAATTTCCATGAATGCAAATAATACACAAATCAAGGGAAGACTGTTCTCTATTTTGTTCAGGATTCCAAGAGTTGTTTACCATTTTGGAGAATCACCTCATTGGCAGCAGGACCAGCTCGTGTTATCCGAGTCACCAATAGCACTGTTTGATTGCCCCAAGGTTTCATTGGAGACGGCGGATGTCAAGCACCTGACCACTTCATTATGGCGTCCAGAGCAGGGTGCCTGCACCGGAAGTAATTATAAATTACTTTGCCTTTTTTCCTCTTTATATTTCAGGTATGACATTACACTGGTTTTTCTTAGATTATGGATGTGGGTGGGCTTCTGGGAACTTCATTCTGGGATTGTAAACAGGGCATTAAAAATATTTGTAATAAAAATGAGGGTTGAGTCTGACAGGACTGAAAGCCTACTGCTTTAAAAGAAGTTCGCGGTGGATCAAAAATGCCTTTCCAAGTGGAAACACCAGGGAATCATTTCCTTTCTGGAACCTGCTGGACCTGGGAGCAGCCCAGTGGGCTGAGCGGGAGCAGCTGGCTCGGAGGCATGAAAGAGCTCTTTTTCTTCAGCCCTCACAGGTGAAAAGACATGGACGCCCCACTGGCTTTTCAACACTGAAGGAAAGACTCAGCACACCTCACATGGCCATGTGACCCTCCACAAGTTATTGAACGTAAGCCTCAATTTCCCTACCTGTGTAATGGAGATAAAAATAGCCCTCATATTGACTTCCTGTGTGGTTTATGTCAGATAAATACGATAAAGCATGTTAAGTGCTTCTCTTGGCATCCCCAAGCATATGATGCTCAATAGATGGGAATGTGTATTTATTACTATTTGTACAGCACTTTACAATTTACAAAGCCCTTTTCCATATACTGTTTCCTTTGAACATCATATACATTAACCCAAGTAACCTTCCCAACAACTTCTGAAGTATTACACCCCATGATCTGATAAAGTTGGGGTGACACCAAAGATTGTGTGTGTTCTTTCCACAACACCGTGCATCTCCACCCATGCTGACATTATCATTCATGCAATCACACATGCAACAAATATTCATTGAACACTTGCCACATTCAAAGTACTGGGGCTCAGCAGTGGGGACTGACAGGGAATACCGTCCTCAGGGAGGAAGGGAAGCCCAGGGTTGCCAGCATACTTGCCCTGGGTCACACTGGTGACCACTCAACTGGCTTTTCCCACTCAGAATCCATGCTACCCCATTGATATTTATTCTCTACTTCTCTGAGGACAAAACTACCCCCAGGAGGAAGTTCCTGAAGAAGGAAGCTAGGGGAAGTTCTGGAGGGAAAAATGCCCTTGCTCACAATTGAAGTTTCCAACAACGGAAGAGGGGGCAGCCTCTAGAGAATGGAGGCTGTGCTGTCTGCGTCCTTCACAGACACTAGGGAAGAGTCTGAGGCTTGCCATGGCAGGAAGGCCTTTACAATCCATACAGTCTAAGAATCTAGGAGTCACTTCAAAACCACTTCTGAAAGCATAGGTTTTCGCTTTTAACTTGTCCCTTCAAATGTCAGATGTTTTTCCCTCAAGTTCATTAGTTTGGTTCTATTTTAACCTTCCAGTTTCCACAGAGAGGTGAACTGGCTTGAACATGGTCTGGAACTTAAGTGATTCCATGGTCCCAATGTAAATTCTTCTTATTCCGTCCTAAATCTGTATTCTCAGGGAAGACAAAGAAAATCCCTGGAAATTGATAATCTACCAAGTACATAGGCAGAATACAGGAAATCGTGGCCAAAGGAGCCCTTGATTTGCTTGACTTTGTCCAGGAAGCTGTGTAACCCATACTATCCACTGTTAGAAATCTACAAGGACCAGCCAGGTCCTTGGTCTCATGGAATATTTTTTCCTCAGGTATGAAAATGTTAAATATAGTCCATAAAAACAGTGACCTAACCTGTGCCCAGAAATATATTTTTAAATGATTTTATTTCCAGTTTATTCCACCTCACTCTGGTCTTAAGCCCATTAGTAGTAACTCAGCACTTGACCTAAGCAGAGATGGGGCTGATTTGGAAACATGTGGGAGACAAATTTTTCTGAATGTCCTTTTTCCTTAACGCTGCTAACAGAGAATTTTAGTCCCTTTATTTGTTATCGGGTTCATAACAAATGACTTCTAACTGAAAGGGAGGGCAACAGAAAGAAAAGACCAGTCCTCTATACTATCACAGATCACTGGCTTCCGCACGTTGTCATACTCATCACACCCAACTTGACTTCGTAACTTCAATTCCCTGGAGAGAGTTTATATTCACCTGGTCTCATTAAGGCAACACACAACTGTACAGGTCTCACTGTGGGAGCAATTAACCATCCATATCAGGCACCAACATCACTGCACCATACAGTTTGCCCTCGTTATTTATGTCAAGTACTTAATATTAATTATGTTACAAACAGTCAAAACAAGTGATATATTTTCATACTGTGGGTAGTGACTTCAGACATTAGAACTAGTTGTGGTTTTTTCCCCACTATTTCTATGCTTTGTAACTTGTGCACCCAAACATAAAGCTATCTACAGCTACCCACTTGAAGCATTTTTACAAACGAGCTCTTAAGAGGGTTACATCAAATATGCTGGAGCATCTCATGGCATCTGAAAGGGATTATATTATGTTATGCTATATTATATTATTATATTATATTATATTATATTACATTCCCAACATAAGGGGAAATGCACAGATGGCCATGTACTGTATTGACCCCCAAATCTCATGGCAAACTCCCCCAGCACAGGCAACAATGGCAACAACATGAACCAACGACGCACATTCTCAAGACTGAAAAATGACCGAAATCTATTCCCAGAGTGGCATTCTTTACTGATCAATAAGCCCAATGCCTCATGTGACATTTTTGAGTTATTCTCTTTGGGATGAACAGCATATCTTAATAGCTAATTGTTAGATGAATTCTTGCTATCACCATAATTTCCCAATAGTGAGGGTACCAAATCCCAAAGGAATGTGAAGAAAAGCAGTCAGCCTCTTTTTCAAAAGGCCGTAAAGAATGATGGGGCGCCTGGGTGGCTCAGTCAGTAAGTGTCTGCCTTCAGCTCAGGTCATGATCTCAGGGTACTGGGATCAAGCCCCGCATCAGGCTCCCTGCTTGGTGGGGGTTCTGCTTCTCCCTCTGACCTTCTCCCCTGCTCATGCTCTCTCTCTGTCTCAAATAAATAAGTAAAATCTTTTAAAAAAAAAAAAAGAATGAGAATAATTCCTATCGGCTTGTAATAGTTTAGAAATGGTTAGGCCCAAAGGAATTTTTTCTTACATGACCTCCAAATCCTGTCTCGAAAACAAAAAGCATGAATTCGCCAAAGCTGGCTTTCACCTTGTGGTTTTCTCTTCAGTTCTTCCTTTCCTTGTCCACAGTTGCCTGTCAAACAGGATTAAAATCCTGCCACCAGCCCCAGGCCAGCTTGCCGGCTGCATCCAGGGCAGACCCTCAGATCTGGCCTCTGTGATTTTAACATCGGTCTGGCGGCAGGGCTCAGGCCTAGCTCCGGGCACCAAGGAAAAATAGACTCCTTGGTGTTTGACCCTGGTTTTCTCATCAGAACGATGATGTCCCAGGATGACTTGTGGACAAATGTGAAAGGGAAAAGAGAAAACCTTTCCTTCCATCCAAAAGGAAACAACCCAGCAGGTCTATAAGCTGACAGCCCTATGCTGCTGTTGGCCATCACAGAGTCCTTTCCGAACTGCACCAGCAGACAGAGGAGGGAGAGGGATGGTCAAGTACTCGTTGGAAGGGGCACAGAAAAGGCTCTTTCCTTTTGGTTTGATCCCAGTACCTCTTTGTTAAGTGCCATTTTCCGATGGCTGGACTGGGACCCAACAAGGATAGTTCTTTGCTCTGCCCGCCCAGTGTTTGTTCCCAAGTTTAATGCCCATCTTCATGAAAAGCTGCATGTTTCTTTAGGATTAATTTCAAGCCATATGTTTCTGTTTTGAAACTATGACGGCTTTTGCTCTGTAATGATCAGCACACAGAGAGAAAAAGGGCAAAGGCTTTTGTTACCAAATATTTAGCTCCCAAAAGTTGAGTCACTATCACGGGGCTAACCAGCCAATGTCACCACCTCGCAAAGCAGAGCATTGACACTATTTTTCCCTGGCACATCAATTTTCTCATAACAGCCAACTCCACTGTTTCTGTATTGTACGCCGTATGGGGAAAGCAAAGCCACCACTCCTCAGCCAAGCCCCTTCCTCAAAGGGCTGGCGCAGCCTGCCTGCATGAGTAGGCAAACATTCTTGAAAAGTAGCCACACTTGGACCAAGTTCCATTTATCCACTCAATCAAGGCAGATGCTGAAAAAGAAATGCACACGTGCTTCCCCACAAATGAAAATTTACGTGGAACATGGCTGAGTTGGTGGGTGAGTCAGGAGAAGCTCATATGGTTCTGTGCCACCAGATTCTCTCGAAAACACAACTGGTCCAAGAGTAACAACAGCCATTGCAGGGAAGCCTACTGTGTGGATCTCTGAATATATTCCCATTATTCCAGTGTGTCACGGAGACTCAGTGGAATGCTTTTCAGCTTAATACCAAGTGAGAACTGCCACCGGGTAATAAATTCCTTTCTGTCCTAAAGTAGGAGTCCACAAGATAATCATTGCAAGAAGCAAGAGGTGTTTTTCTTTTTTTTTTAAGATTTTATTTATTTATTTGACAGAGAGAGACAGCCAGCGAGAGAGGTAACACAAGCAGGGGGAGTGGGAGAGGAGGAAGCAGGTTCCCAGCAGAGCAGGGAGCCTGATGCGGGGCTCGATCCCGGGACCCTGGGATCATGCCCTGAGCCAAAGGCAGACGCTTAACGACTGAGCCACCCAGGTGCCCCAGCGAGAGGTGTTTTATCTCCTCGGTGGTGGAAAAGTGCCTCTTTTGATTGAAAAGTGCCGATTTATTCCAAAATGCACAAATCCTGCTTGCTGCTCATGTCCATCGCACCCTCCCGAAGGATGTTCTTAACTGTGTTGACGCTGCAAGCTGAACCCAGCAGCAAACTTCATCACCCGCCTGCCATCCTAGCCAGGCTCTTGGCTGAGGGAAGCAGGAGCCCACTGATGCTACCATTGGAAGGACCCAGAAGGAGGAGGGAGAGGTCTGACTTCTGGAGGAGGGATTTGCACTCAGGGCCACTTGCCTTCTAGCCACTGTGACCAAATAACAGCAACCGTCATCAGGCTGCCCCTGAACATCACCCACCAGTGACCAGCAGCACAGAGGAGTGCGTGTTGCGGGGGGGTGGTTCGCTGTGGAGCCAGCTGCTCAGTCCACCCAGTGCTCCTATATCTCTTCAGACATTAATATGTGGAGGTCAGAGGAAGCCAAATTTCAACCAGCCATGAGCATAGCCAAAATGGCCCTCTATCTGCAGCTCCTCTTCTCTGAGTCTCTAGCTAAATCTCAACATCTGACAAACCGCAGGTGAGAGTCTGCAGAAATATTAGGGAAGGGCCCTTGCCAGAACTGAAACCGAGATGAATACGACAATGAAAAGCACTTAGGACGTCACGGGTGTGCAGCCAGAGCCCTTCAACCTAGTACGCGCGGACCAACAAATGCAGGATTCGCCACCGCGATTTACAGTAGAGATGCTAGCAGAGACTTACAGTGGAGACTAGCTTGTGACACTCGTGCAAATGCAGAGGGTTTTGAGGGGGGAAAGGTGGACAAGCACAATGAAGAAAGAGAAAGTGACAGATTCCCATGCAATCCCAACATTCTGAGCCACTCCTTCAATCTCAGAAATTTTACCATGATTTGGGTGATCCGAAGGGTCTTTGAACCACATTAGAAAATGTCACAATAGAGGTTTGAATTAAAATCCAGTAGATTTGCTAAAAGACTGATTGTTTAAAACTGGCAGCATTCCAGAGAACTTACTAGGCTGCATACTGCCGGGGGCTGAGAGAATTGCTAATTCCAGAGAAAGTTAATTATCACCTTATTGATAAAGGGGTAATTTTTAAAGCTTATGCTGTGGCTTTTGTGACTCATTAATTAAAATTTAGAGTCATTTACTAGACACAGCGGTGGCTGCTGTTACATTATATATGTACCAAACCATTTGATTTTTCTCCCGAGGGCTGTTATTAATGCCCCTCGTCTCTCCTCACCTGTCTGCCTTCGGACGCAACAAAAAACAGTAAAAACGTGTAAATCTCAAACCAGCCTTTGGGGAGCTGGCTGAATTAAGATGTCCAAGGGGGCACTTAAACAAAGCTCCCTCCTTGCTAGGTCAAGTGCGCCCATCCCCACGAGGAAGCACGGATGCTTGCGCCCAAAAGGGGCGGCTTTCACAAACTTCGGCTCCAAAATGCTAGCCGGACTGTCATGCCCTTGGGTGGTGAGATGGGAAGAGAGCCCTCCTCTCTTTTCTTTCTCTTCTCTCCCTCGCCGACCCAGAGTCAAAGCAGGAGTCTCGGTGGAAGAGAAGCGGCGCACGCGGAAACCCGAGGGGCTTGGCATGGGAAGCCCCCCGGCCGGCTCGCGACGCGCGGGCTGCGGCGGGCATGCCCTGGCTACCTGGAGTCAGCGCGCGGCCGAGGCTGCCGGGGTGGGGGGGCACCGACGGGGGGAGCACCGACGGGGGGAGCGACGCCCTGCCGAGCTCCACGCGGGAGTCCAGTACTGTTGTCTTAAATGTGTTGCAAGTCTTTGAGCTCCACAATTGAGATTGAAACGTAAATAAATCCACCACGTTAGGAGAGGCTGGATGCCATCTGCTTGTGATTTTCATATCATTTCAAGTAAAAAAAAAAAAGTTTAAATTCGATCTTTGTGCTTTGGGGCGTCGCTCGAATTTTTAGAATAAGCCAATACGACTTCACGTTGAAAAAGTCATGACTTTCTTGAATTTTCAGTAGAAAAGTTCTCACGGCAGGACGACAGCACGACAGCACGTGGGGTTGACTTGCTTTCTAGCAGCTGGTCTGCTTGTCCTACCTGCTGCTGGAGAGCCCTGCGACCCTGGCCCCCAGAAGCCAAGAACCAGAAAGTGAAACTGCTTCTGCTGGTTTCACTTGCCTTGAAAACACACCACCAAAAGCAAATAAGTGACCGAAAGCGATTTACTCTTGTTTCTCTTAATGTTTTCTTTTCTTTCTATGATCACTCATTTACTTTTTTTTTTTTTTGCGGCAAAATAAAAGTCATTTGGTGACACAAAGAAATTGAAACTTAAACACAGAAGAACTGGGTTTTTCGTGAGATTCGCTCTTGTGATTCTACGAAGCAAGCAGACTGATAGATTTGCAAAAACATCACAGAGACTGTCCACATACACAGTTTAGAGGGCTGAAGAAAACATATTCGCATTAAAAAAAATCTGTTTAAACACAGATGTTTAAAAGGTAAAGACCTGGAGCCCCAAACAACTTCCCTAAAACTGAAGTTTCTGTGTTAACGTTTTATTTGAGTTGAGCTAATCACTACTCTCTTTCTAGGTAATCTTCACCCAGCTGCTATTGCTCAGTTACGTGCCCCCCTCATTTTTTCAGGCTAGTTCTACCAAGCAACACACACACACACACACACACACACACACAAATGCTCCACACAACTATTGTGCCCTACGTAGTTTACCAGACTGTAAATTCCTTCATAGTTATTTTTATGCTTTCATTCCAAACATTCTATTTTATTTTTTTTAAGTCTTGAGAAAAATAACAAATATGTCTCTCACTCTTCAAAAAATGGTTCCTCTGGTTGAAAAGGAAGAAAAACACAAGCGTATACAACGTCTCCACTCCGAAGCACCTGGAACGCTTTCTCAAGTACCACAGTGTCTGAGACGAACCAAAAGCCACTTTCTCAGAAAGGTACTGATTGTCTGACCCTCTTGAGGACCGTCACAGGATCTAGAGACAACTCCATGAGGCACCTCTCCATTACTATTTCGGGTAGCAGAAAGAACTTGGACTTAGCACCTTAAGTATCTGTCAGATGACTTCCACACAGCTGATGCCACCCTCACACTGTCCTGTTCTACTCAGCAAGCAACCTGGACAGGAGGCTTTGTGCCGCCGGGGTCCAGTCACACAACACCCCCCCTGTATTTGAACTTGAGAAAACTGATCCTGACACTCCATAGACACCTGGTTTCCCTCCCCCCTCCCCCGCAAAACTAACCAGTACCAGCTACTAGCAGTAAATAGTATTCTCATCTATTTGGTAAATTGATAAATTAAGAAAAACAGCACAAAGACATGTACAATATTCCACCCAGGATATAAATAATAAAATTCAGTTATAAAAAGTACTCTTGCAAGTTCACAACACATCAATTTTAATCATTAAATTTTAGTAAATATGTTTATCCCAAGACATATCACACTTTTTTTGAATTAAAACAAAACAAAACAAAAGCGAAGCAAAATCATCACGCAAAAAAGTAAAACAGTTATTTGAGTTCACATCTGGGGAAATAAACAACTTTCTACATCTTCTAATGCAGAGTTGAAGAGTCATGACTGTGTAGGTACCCCGAATTTATAAACTGTATAATTCTAGGCTACATCTTCCTCCCTGAGATCTGGTAAAGAAATCAAACATTTTTGTTCTGAGCAGGAGGAGCTGACGTTACCTTCTGGCGTCAGTGGTTTGAGTGCAGGACACTCGGGCATCACCACAGAGGTAGGCATGCAAGCCAGATACACCAAAACAGGTCACCTGTCATGCTGACAGTAGAAAAAGAAGGACCCCGTGTCAAGGGCACACCCTCCGATTGTGCATCTCCCTTACCTACGGCTTGTTCACCAGAGCCCTGATCAGGTTCTTGACCAGGCCGGGAATGTTGACTCAGAAGACAGATGACTTTCGGTACATGCAAACCGAGTAATACAAAAGCTAATCTTCCACCCGTGTGTTAGTAGCTCACAGTTAGTCTCCAGCAGCCCTGCTCTCCGGCTGCAAACATCTCATTAGACTAATGCATTCAGCACAGGCAGAAAACTCGATTTACCATAGCTACAGCAATGAATTTCCATTACGATGACAGCTTCAACCACATCATGTCCGGAAAACCAGCCAACCACTGGCTTTTAAAGAACACACACATTTTACATGCAGAAAACGAGGTGTGCGTGCATGTGTGTGTGTGTGTGTGTGTGTGTGTGTGTGTTTCGTGTTTCCTTCCTCTTAGCAGCCCAACTCAGAGAAATGTGCGGTGTAGCTTTTTGCCGACATGAGCTGCAAGGTAATGACACTTCTGTTTCTTTGGTAGTTACGTCCTTGGAATAACCTGAATTATGTTACAATTGTCAGAATGGGTGTTTCCAACATTTTGGTTTTCATTACCCCTCCTCTGTTGCCATAGAAACCAGACTGTAACATCATCTCTTTGTCCCAGTCCTGCAGCAGTGTGGGCCAGCGCCGGGCTTGTAAGATACTGGGGAACTGAAGGAGTAAATGTTTGACTTTGAACAAATAAAACAACAACAAAAAATTATTCTAATAACATCGCCGTGCGGGCGAGACTGTGTTTGCCGGAAGAGTGTTGCCTATGCAGGTGGACACAGCACGGTCATGCATATTGACGCGACAGCCGCACACGGCACACGTGGGCAGTGCATGCAGCTCGGACTTGGGCTCCAGATCTGTGTGTAGGCGCAGAAGCATGTCTCCACTTGCGACCGTGATCAGGGCCCACGTGGCCTCGAAGGGTCCTCATGCAGGAGAAAGGCTACTATTCAGCCTTCATGCCCCATTGTCTTCTTTGTGGCAAATCAATTTATACTGGTAAAGGGACTTGTTTTCCTTTTTTTTTTAGTAAAGTGGAGCAAGACTCCCCATCACCCATTTCATTCGGCCCATTCTGAAGTATTATTCCCAAGTATTTCCTGTAAGATGAAACATCCATTCAACAAATAAGCCACCCACAGGCTTACTCTGGGGGATGAGCAACAAGCAAATTTAGCAAATGTTTAGGACTAACCATGAACTAGGGCCAATTAAGGCTTAGGCCACAACTTCAACAGTTACTGAAAGTAACAAAAAAGAAATTGCAATTTGGGGTTTTTCTGAATATATATGCAGAGTCACATTAGAACGAAATAAGAAATCTCTCTCCTTGAATTATGAACACAGAAAAAAATTAAAAATTTTTGGAGTCAAAGTATTGTATTCATTGAGCAAGAAACAGGGGTGCCTGGGTGGCTCAGTCAGTTAAGCATCTGCCTTCAGCTCAGGTCTTGATCCCAGGGTCCTGGAATCAAGTCCCACTTAGGGCTCCCTGCTCAGTGGGGAGCCTGCTTCTCCCTCTTTCTCTGCTCCTTCCCCCACTTGTGCTCTCTTTCTCTTGTTTGCTCTCTCTAATTGAATAAATAAAATCTTTTTTAAAAAAGAAAGAAATTAGCTACTTTAGTTCATTTAATCATCTAATTTTGCTGTTTTGTGTGAGAGATGGCAAGTTTGATAATTTTTCATTTTGGTCATTTAATATAAGCTGATTCCATTAAAGGCAGAGGAAGAAGAGAAGGAGGAAAGAAAACAGGACCCAGTGGATGAATTCAATTGCCAGCTTCTCTGTCCCAGTGGCTGTGTGTATTATGCCCATGGCCTTAAGCACAACCCCGCAGTACGATCCACAAAGGGCCTCAAGTGGTCTGGGACGCTAGACCAGTGTTGGCTTTAAAATGTTTCTTCAGATAAATAAAATAAATCTTTCTTAAATAATCAAATTATTTCTCAAATCCTGTAAAAGGAGGAAAGGGAGGAAGGGAGGGAGGGAGGGAGAGAGGGAAAGAGGGAGGAAGGGAGGAAGGGAGGAAGGAAGGGAGGATGGAAGGAAGGAAGGAAGGAAGGAAGGAAGGAAGGAAGGAAGGAAGGAAGGAAGGAAGGAATTAGCTTGGCCGAATCCGCCCAACAGAAAGGAGTTTCTAGTTTTCCTACCCAGCTCTGTGAGAACCTATGATTCTGATCCTTGAAGCCCACGCTTCTTCACCTCCTCCCACACGTGCTGTTGTGGCCTGACCTTAAGTTGAGTGTGTCTGGGACACAGGCACTGGCATCACAGGTCGACTGTGCAGTGAGGCTTAAAATGGAAGTTAACGAAAAGATGGCTTGCTTAAAAAATGATAGGTAGAGAGAGATAATTGATAGATAGATAATTGATAGATCGATATCTACTGGAATTTCTTTTTTTAATGCACCAGGACTTTGGCCTCCAGAAAAGAATTCCACGTTTCTAGAAATCCAAATGTTTT
The DNA here is from genome assembly GCF_002007445.2 of Ailuropoda melanoleuca. Classification (NCBI taxonomy): domain Eukaryota; kingdom Metazoa; phylum Chordata; class Mammalia; order Carnivora; family Ursidae; genus Ailuropoda; species Ailuropoda melanoleuca. The sequence goes on from NC_048227.1 coordinate 57,778,683, forward strand.
TAATGTCCCCCAAATGTTCTAAAATTCTAAAATGTTTTTAATTCCAAGAAAAAATTAAGTTAAACATGTAAGGAAAAGAAATTGGGTGGGATGGCTCCATACAAGCTAAGGGGTATGTTAAGCGGCAAAGGGGCCCCTCCAGCTAACACACCTCTCAGGCTTGTACAGCCCTGGGCTGCGGTCAGGACGCTTGGTGAGCCGCGTTGTTAATTTTCTTTGCCGTCGCGGTTACATGTCTGTCTCAGAGCACAGGCAGCGCGCTCCACTCTTTCCACACAAATGCTACCGGGTTGGCAGTTAGCGGCCAGAGGAAGCAGGTTCATTTGGGGGCGTCCCAAATGCAAACCTACTCAGAGTCCTATCCATTTGAAGAGGAATCCCTGTCAGCTGCTGGTAAAGAGTGTGGTTCCAACCCAAGCATCAGTTGGCGAAAGCTGTGTCCTGGAGAGGGGAGTTGGTGCTACTGCAAACACCAGCCATATCAGCATAATCATAGCTAACCTTTACTGGGGAAATACCATGCAGGAGCCTTTTTCATATGTTGCCTCTTTTGTAACAACCTTATAAAGTAAGTATTATGAGGGCCATCCCCATTTTATAGATAAGGATACTGAGACAGGGATGCTAAGAAGTCGCCCACACAGCTCAGAAGTGCTGGATAGAGGATTGACCCAGCCAGTCTGTCCCCAAAGACACATAATTAATCATTTGGCCACATGGCCTCCTGGCACTGCACCTGGTCCAGCTCTGCCATTAACCCAAAGACACTGGTCCAATCACTGTCCTTCAACAGCACGGGGGGACGGGGTAGGGGACTAGATCTTCTTTGTGGTTTCTAATGGGGCTGACATTCTACAGTCTCATGAACTGCTTTATCTGCAGGGCTAGAACAGACCAATGTTTTGGGTTGGAGGCGAACTCAGTTGTAGTTGTGGCTATGACTGTGACGACTAAGGGACAAAATGCACCCTCTCTCTCAGTAGAATAAGACCTGGCGAACCAGTGCTACGGAATGCCAATTTAGGATGGAGGGAGTAGGAGGGAGCATGGAGGAAAGAACAGGGTGGACATAAAGGCTGAGATTCCATTTCTGAAGTCACAAAGGGAGACCAGTCTCCCACAGGCAGTGGCCACAAGACTTTGCTTCCCATCATTCAACACCAACTTTTCCTTAGGTGTTCTAGAGTTTCAGAAATTTCAGGGTTAAGAAAGTCACGAGGCTTATGTCACCATTTTGCCAAAGCAGAAATTGAGGCAGCAAATGATCAACTTGATGAGTCAGACAAGAGAGGTAGAAAAAGTGGACGTCAGACTCCTTGGCTCCTCCAACCTGAGTCTTTTTCAACCCAAAGCCCTGCCTTCCATAGGCCAGATTTTAGTCTAAACAATACAAGCAGGGATCTTTCGAAATTAAAAGCAAAACTATTCTTCGTAGTGAAGGTAAACAGGAAATAACCTCAATGTCCAATAAAAAGAGATGGCTTAATGGGAGACCTGGCTGGCTCAGTCGGTAGAGCATGTGACTCAATCTCATGGTTGTGAGTTCGAGACCCACGTTGGGTATAGAGATTACTTATATATAAAATCTTTAAAAAGAGAGAGAGAGAGATTACTTAAGTAAATGTATCATGTGTCTACACCATAGATTATACAATGTAACTACCAAAAAGGATGTCATAGAAGACCATTTAATAATATGAAAAAGTGTTCTCAATATAAAATCGCTAAAAAAAAAATTGTAGGTTACAAAATAATATGCAGAATAGAATCTTACGTAGAAAAATAATAATAATTTGCAAAACACTGGAGATATGTTAACAGTCTTGTTCTCTTAGTGATAGGATTATGAGTACTTTTGTATCTTCTTAATCTTCCTTTTTTATGTTTCCTACAAAGGAAGAGCTACTTTTTGGTGATAAGAAAAAGTTATGTGAATCAATGGATTAGCAATGGAATTTCTCCTATCACCTCTGCAAACATATTTGCTTATGATTCTCAAAAGTCTTAAGTCTCAAGTTTCTTTTTTAAGCAATCAAAGCAAAATAAAACCTTTGCCTGGTGGCTATAGGCCACACTCAGCCATGGCCTGAAGGCAGTGTTTCAAGCATGAGGACTGCCCCCACCTCGCTCAAGCTGTCCTTGCCGTCCTCCACGCTGGGCCTTACCATTTCCCAACACCTTCAAGCCACACTGGGTACTCAGCACAGCCGATACAAAATCAGGGGCAGACTCCCTACCCTTCCCCACCCAAGGGCTCCCACAGTCTGTGGGGTCCTCTCCAAGCTGGTAATACTCAGTCTTGTTCAAGTAAAGCCATGTGCTAAAGACTCCAGAGGTCGGGGAGCGGGGGAGGTGATGGAATAAAGTGAAAACCACTCCTGTCCAAGGAAAGAGTGACTCATTCAAGTTCTCCTGGGCCTAAAACATGGTTCCTTTCAGGTGGGGCCTCCTCTCTTTGTGGCTCTGGGCCTGTGGCCCTGGCTGATATTCAGGGATTGACTTAGTGGAAATATTTGTCTCAAGGTCTGGCCGTTTGGGTAGCAGCAAGCCCAGAGACCCTCATCCCAGGGGCAGTGTCTGTTAACAGGGGTGTTATGGTGAGGGCATGTGTTGACAGCTGGGAGAGCCGAGGGGGACGACAGCAGGAGCTTTTTCTTTGGTCACTAGGCCATATATTCCAAGATGGCAGGGCACCAGTCTTCCCTCCACTCTATCTACAGCATGTAACACGTGCCTGTTCCACAGTCAACAAAGAATTATTGCTGGTGAAGAAAAGAAACTGGGGGATAAAGACGGTAACCTAATCTTAGCCAATATTAGTATAAGCTATTAGACACTATTCCTTTTCCCTCATAAAAGTGATTGACCTTGGATGTCTGTCATTGGAAAAAAAATCCTAATTTGTTAAAATTGAAAGGATGATTTCTATTTCCTATCTTCCTCCTCCTTTATACTTTTAAAATGTATACTCTTCAGATCACTTCTGCTTGGAGCCTTGTTTGTTTGAAACAAATTAACTTTTTTTTTTTTTAAGATTTATTTCTTTATTTGAGAGAGAGCATGAGGGAAAGCCCCTGAGTAGGGAGGCAGGGAGAGAGGGGCAGCGCCTGATGCAGGGCTTGATCCCACGACCCTGAGATCATGACCTGATCACGACCCGAGCCGAAAACAAGAGTCAGACATCCAACTGACTAAGCCACCCAGGCACCCTGGGGCCCAATTTCTATAGAAAGACTTGCGCACGCACGTGCACGTGTGTGTGTGTGCATGCGTGTGTATGTGTGCGTGCACACATGTAAAGTAGAAAGGACACGGCAGGGGCGGAGCCAAGAGAGTCTACTTTTATAAAAAATTTAATTTAGATATTTTCTATTAGGGCTGCCTGCACTTCCGGTTCCTAAAATAAAGTCATGGATCACCCAAGGCTCTGTCCCCCTTTATCGTTTTTTCTTAAGATTTTATTTATTTATTTCACAGAGAGACAGCACAAGCAGGGGGAGTGGCAGGCAGAGGGAGGGGGAGAAGCAGCCTCCCCACTGAGCAGAGAGCCCAGAACCCTGAGCTCATGACCTGAGCCAAAGGCAGACGCTTAAGCAACTGAGCCACCCAGGCGCCCCGTCACCCTTTATTTGAGGGAAGATCTCCAAGATGGGGCTCTTAGTTACTAAAATTTGAATCTGAATGCAGATGATATGCAATCTGAAATTTTTCACTCTCTTTAATAAAAAAAGCAGCTGGTTGGTGAAGAAAAAGCAACTGGTTGATGAATGCCTCTTAACAATAACCAACTTTAGGGACGCCTGGGTGGCTCAATCATTAAGCATCTGCCTTCGACCCAGGGTGTGATCCCTGGGTCCTGGGATCAAGCCCCACATCATGCTCCCTGCTCCACTGGGAGCTTGCTTCTCCCTCTCCCACTCCCCCTGCTTGTGTTCCCTCTCTCCCTGTCTCTCTCTGTCAAATAAATAAATAAAATCTTTAAAAAATAATAAAAATAATAACCAACTTTAGTGTGGACCATGTCTTTGGTAAGTTCATTTGGGGTGGAAGCTGAACCCAAAAACTGGGTCTGGGCCAAGAGGAAGGAAGACTGTAAGTAACAGTAAAAACAACTCAAATTGGCTTAAAAAGAAAAACCATTCATTGGCAGAGTGTCCAGTGAGCTTTAGGGGAGGGTGGTCCAACAACTCAGTGATGTCACCAAAGAAATGGTCTGAATGAATCATCCTATGCCTAGCTTCCCTCATGGTCACAATATGGGTGCCAGTTGCTTTCAGGCTGCCATTCTTTCCCACTGACATCCAACACAAGGGAGAGCCTCTCCAGGTACTTTTCCATAGAGGAGCTAGGAAGTTTCTTTCCCACAGTCTTCTGCCAATATCTCTCTCATCTCATGGGGACCACGCCCCATTCTGGAACCAACCAGTGCCACCAGGACATGCTGATTGGCATAAGTCCACCTTTGGAAGGAGAAGAGTTCTGCTTTCCCCCAGGCAAATGAGTTATTTAAGAAAGGGCTAGATGCCTGAATAATTGCAGTACTCTTAGCAAAAAGGAAGAGAAATGGATGCTAAAAGACCAAAACTGGCAAGAAGCTACAGACTAATAGAAGCTGGGGAGGGGGAGATCTGGAAGAAGAGAAGAGCGCAGGGCGAGGGTGGAGAGGAATGGTAGGATGCTGTGTGTTGCTCCTGTGACCCTCCCCTCTACAGCGCTCTCAGACACAGATCTTTAGGAAAGACAGAGGAATCGTGAAGTGCTTGATGTGGTTGAATTTCTTGTAGAAACTGTTGAACAGGCTGAGTTTTGCATCCTGGGTCAATGCAGGTGAAACCAAATAGCACATGAGAAGCCAGGGGCCAAGACCAAAGGGATTTAAGAATTATCAAGCCTGGGTGAGTAGGTAGCCATACCAGGAGGACTCTGGACTTTCCCAGTTGTGCAAATTGGGAATTTAAAAGGCAGAAAGGCAGCCAGCTGATAAAGGAGCTAGAGCAACATAAGTGGAGTGTGTATTTAACTATACTGTGTCCTTTAATAAAGGGGAGGAATCTTCAGGAGAGGAAGACTTGACTGGAATTGGTACTCTCCACATGAGTTATTTAAGAGAATACTGTGATTGCCTTAATCTGGCTTTGCAGTCTGCCCCTTGGCTGCGTGTGTGTGTGTACATGTGCGTGGGGGGGTGTGTGCGTGCACGCGTGTGTGTGCATGCACATGCAGTGTGGTACGGGGTAGAAGTCAAGAGCCAAGCCCTGCCTGAAGGGAATTGTGGGAGGGTTGGTTCTGGACTCTTGGACCATGTAGGGGGCACAGGCAAGCCTCGGAAAAATGGCCAGCGGGGAACTGAAGGAGCTGGTGAGCAAGCATCACACAGCTTGGGGTTCAAGGGACACTGAGGGGACTCAGGTAGCAACAGGACAAGGCAGCACCATCTAAAACTGGGTGCTTTACTGACCTTCCAGTGGCTGAGACCAGGAATGACCTCTTTGGACTAAGAACAAAACCCAGAGAGTTTGAGGAACTCCCCAGAGAGAGATATCCCATTTTCCCAGATTGCAAGAAGGGGTACAGCCCATATATATGAACCTTAAAGGAGATAGAAATAGCAAAAATTTACAAGAAATGTACAAGTTTTACGTGAAGCTCAGTGGCTCAGAGCAGGGATTCGGGCTCTATCATATCTGTGATGGTGGTCAAGAAACCCATATACCAAGGGTGGTAAGAGAAACATGATGTCAGGTCTGGCTCGTCCTTTATTCTTCCCCAGTGTCCTCTACGGCTTGGTTCAGGAGTATTTGAAGATGGACAAATCATCACAGGGCAGTTGGTAGTAGTGTTTCATTCCAGAATAATGATGAGGAGAAATTCTAGAATGAACGTTATCAATGGACCTAGCGAATTGTCCATCCTAGAGGAATGTCTCCAAAGGAAAAAATAAAACTAGGAGGTAAGGTAATGTTTGGACATAATGAAAGTGTTACAGTGCTGGTGGATAATTTGGGGATAAATTTAAGAAAGTTACTTGGAAAACCAAGTGAACAAATAAAAAAGAGAGTGAGACTTATTAACTCAGAGAAAGAGAAAACATAACCATAGTCCCCCATATAGCTCAACTCTAAATGATATATACATTTTCAAAATAATGTTATCACTAAGTATTGATTTCACTAACTTTATTGGGAGGATGGAGGGAGGAAAAGGTCAGATGAGATTTTCAACTAAACCCACACCTCTGAAAGTAAGAAATTAATAGGCTATATCTAAAACAATACTAATTGCTTTACAATTCGTGACACACTTGTGAACATCTAATATCCTAGCTTGACCTCTGAATGAGTGCGAAAGAGGTTCCTTGAAAGCAGAGGCTGTGTCTGATTTATCGGTGGACCCTGATCTGAGACAAATAACATGAACCACCGTGTGCCGAGCACACGCCTTGTCATAAGCAGGGATTTTCTCATCAACGCGGCACTTCCTGAGCTATCTAGCGTATCAGACGCTCACAGAGTCTGGACTCAGAATTTCCTCCTAACTTACAGGTGAAAGGATGGGGAATCTTCATTCATTCATTCATTCCACAAATATGTAATGATTACCTTTCGAGTGTCAGGCACTATTCTAGGCTCAGCTTAAGAAACAGGCCAAAATGTCTACCCTCAGGGAGCTTACTTCCTACTGCAAAGAGACAGACAATCAGCAAGATAAATAAGTAAAGTAGGTACCTGTGAAAGGGGGATGAGCGCTAAGGAGAAACGCTCGAGCAGGGAAGAGGGGTAGAGAGCGCCAGAGTGATGGTGAGGAGGAAGAGAATTGTGATTGAGTCTGCTGGAGGTGACGATGTATTAAGACCTGAAAGCAGGGAGTGGGGCAGAGCCCAGTGAGAGTCAACTCCTCCACTGCGATGCATAGTGGAAAGAAGGGGGGCAGGGGTATCACTCGGGGGCACCGTCACCCACTGCATGTTGGCAAAGGAGCCTCGGGCAAGTTACCTAACCTCTGTCTGGGCCCCTCAGGGTGGGCATAATGGAAGTTACGCTGAAGAAGGGATATGAAGATTTCCGAGACTGACTTACTTGCTCTCTTCTGGACTTCTGTGATGTTATCAGAGAAACTTCACCTATCTACTCAATCCCCAAACACACCATCTCCCTCCCATCCCCCATTATATAGCATCATACAATAAAGTGAAGGGTCGTCTATATGGATCAACATCAGTACGTATGGCTTAAAACGTACAGGTGTAGTCATCACCTTTTTTGGGTTTTGAGATATAACTGACTTATAACACTGTGTAAGGTTAAGGTGTACAACATGTTAATCTGCTACATTTATATATTTGCAAAAATGATTACCACCAGAGCTTGAGCTAACGCCTCTATCAGTCACAGAGTTCTTTCTTCTGCCGCTGCTGCCTTTTTTTTTTTTTGAGGTGAGAACATTTAAGACCTAATCTCTTAGCAACTTTGAAGTTACCTTTCTAAAAAGTCACTATTGCTTCCTTTTTTGCTCTACAGCGGTCTCAAGCTGTACATCAGCCAACTGACACTTATCCAGAGCTGTCGTATGTCAGACCGTGCTAGGCACAGGGGGACAAACACAGCCCTTTGTGTCATGGGCCTCGCAGTCCCAGATACCAGCAAAAACACTCCTTTACGTCTGAGCTCTGAGGCCAGACTACTCGGATTCAGATCTTGACTTTGTCACTCAGGTGAGTAACCTTTGCCAGATTACTTAGCTTCTGTGGGCTTCAGTTTCCCCATTTGTAAAATGGGAGTAAAAACAGGTTACTTGTAAGGATGACACAAACTAATATTTAAAGTGCCTACAAGAGCAGCTGGGATGTCATAAGCTCCCAATGGATGCTAGCTTTTAAAATCACATAGGTAGCTTATAACTTTTTTTTAAGATTTTATTTATTTATTTGAGAGACAGAGCACAAACGGGGTGGGGGAGGGGCAGAGGGAGAGGGAGAAGCAGACTCCCTACTGAGCAGGGAGCCCAACTCAGAGCTCGCCTTGATCCCAGGACCTATAAGATCTTGACCTGAGCCCAAGGCAGATGCTTAACCTACTGGGAGGGCGAGCGGGTCTTGCGGCACGGGGTTGACTTCCATATGCATGATGGCTATCAGTCAGCAGAGCGTGCCAAGGAAGGAAGGCAGAAGAAAGAGTGTTGGTGCCTGTGGACACAGGTGATGAAATTTAACAGGCTTCTCCTGGCAATCTCTTTCTCCCTTAAACCCATTGAGAAAAAAAAATTATTAATGTGCTCACACTGTATCAAGCAGCTGATGGCTGAAATGATTTGCAGGTCCTGAAGAGCAGCGCAAGCCTCAAATGTCTTTAGAGGTGTGCAGAGGGGTGCTAAGCCCCCAGCTGCTGCTGCGGCTCTCAGCGGGATCAAGGCTTCCTCACTTTGCTAAATAACTTTATTTTTAAGGACAGAATCTAATTCACTTTCCGAACAACTACCTCAGAAGCCCCAAACTGCCCTGGCAGTCACAGCAGGGAGACTCCCTCCCTGCAGTCAATTCTCCATCCCATATGTTCACACGCCAAATTTCGCACCTCCAACATGCTATATATTTTGGAGAGACTAAGAAATCATATCCCCAACATAGTGATTCAAAGGATCTCACTGTGGCAAAAAGGGCCATCGGAACTTAGGCTCGGGAGGGGGGTCAGACAATCTGTCCTAACCCAGCAGGTCATGACGGCCCTGACTACAAGGGGAGTGTTGTTGTAGCCTGAACACTCTCTCCCGTGGGGCCAGGAACGCTGGGAGATCACATGCCTTAACAGCTTCTTTTCACACTGGACTTAGCAGCTACTGGAAAGGTGATGGTTCTCTGGAAATGACAGAATGATCAAGTCCTTCTTCTCCATGAATCAATGGAGGGACTGGGTTTTCTCACTTGCTTGCATGATTTCCTATTACTAAATAGAATATTAAAATCTTATAAGAGGGACACCTGGGTGGCTCAGTCAGTGAAGCGTCTGCCTTCGGCTTAGGTCATGATCCCAGGGTCCTGGGACTGAGTCCCGTACCAGGCTCCTTGCTCCGTGGGGAGTCTGCTTCTCCCTCTTCCTCTGCCTACCACCCTGCCTGCTTGTGCTCTCTCTCTCTGTCAAATAAATAAATAGAATCTTTAAAAATAAATAAATAAAAGCTTATGAAAGTGGCACCTGGGTGGCTCAGCTGGTTAAGCATCCGACTCTTGATTTAGGCTCAGGTCATGATTTCAGGCTTGTGAGATCGAGTCCCGCATTGGGCTGCACACTGGACGTGGAGCTTGCTTAAGATTCTCTCTCTTTCTCTCCTTCTGCTCCTCCCACCGCCCCCCCCCCGGCCCTTGCTTGTGCACATATACTCTCTCTCTTAAAAAAAAAATCTTATGAGAATGATAAGGTGACCAAAATCTGAGTTTGAAACTCTTCAGTGACTGTGCTCCCTTAGAAAGAAATAGGCAAGGTATTATTTTGAATCCTCAGATTTCAATTGTGTGTGACAGAACATTAGAGTTTTATTGTCCGAGTAAGGGGATATAGTGTGGGAAGGCAGAGTTTTATGAGACCCAAATTACTATGAACATTTACCACACATGTTATTAAATTTTTACCTCAAATCCTCCAAATGTCTGCCCTTGTTTTTCTTTCCTGGACCAATTCCCAGCTCCCCATTGAACTCGGGTGCCACATGGGTTTGACAAGTCTGTGGAGAATGTTCACCGTCCTGTTCCACCTGCAGTGAGAGAAGGCAAGTGGGTCTCTGCCCTGGTGAAGACAAGGACCCCTCCCTCAGGCTCCTGTAGAGAGGAAAGCACCTTTCCTACTGGGAGTTCAGCTGGCCTCTCAGACCAAGCTTAGTTGTCCAACAGGAACATCGAGCTCTCCCATGAAGTCAGCACTTCCTGGTTCTAAAGCTTCCTGACCAAAACTCCAGCCTTACAGCCACACTCTTGTCTACTGATGTGTTGATGGTATCCCTCAAGGGTCATCTCTCAGATACCAATTCTTCAACAGGGTTTCCTCGGTGTATGGGTTGAATTGTGTCCCCCCACCAAAAAAGATATGTGGAAATCCTAACCCCCAGTACCTCAGAACATGACCTTATTTGAGATAGGGTCTTTACAGAGGTCATGAGGGTGGACTCTAATCTAATATGACTGGTATCCTAATTAAAAGGAAAAATTTGGACAGTGAGGCAGACATACATATAGGAAAACAAAATGTGAAGAGACACATCTACAAACCAAGGAAAGATCCTGGCTCTCCTTCGTAGCCCTCAGAGCTAAATAACCTGCTGACACCTTGATTCTGGAAATCGAGCCTCCAGAGCTGTGAGACACTTCTGTTGCTTAAGCCATCTGGTCTGTGGTTCTTTGTCACAGCAGTCCCAGGAAACCCATGTTCTTGTCTTCCTGTGTTCCCAGACCAAGCAGGTCAGGACCAAGGGAGAGCCTATCTGCATCTGAGCCCGTTTGATTTTGGATGGCATTTCACAGTGGAATGAGGGAAAAGAGCTCAACAAGGGCCAAGCAGTGTTACCAGGAATATTGTAAGGGCTTTGGTTACTTACAGGGCAATGAGTCTCTTGACCCAAAACCAAAAAAAGTGGACACATAGACTGTGTGTGCGCGTGTGTTTGTGTGCACACATGTGTGCGTCCCATTTCCATAGCAGAGTGGGTGTGGAATGGTTACCCAGGAGTAAGGTCCCATAGGGCCTTATTCGAGGTGGTGTATCATGATTTCCATAACCTGCCCCACCGAATAGTTCCTATTCAGCATGGACTCCGGTCAGAAAGCAAACTTCTATGCCAAAATAGCAAAATACAGATTTGCCCATAAAAATAAATTAACATAAAAACATTAAACTCCTTGAAAGGAAAGGTTGCACTATGGGTGGCAGCTGTAGCCAAATGAATGCCATGATTAGAAGGATAAATTTCTTCTTTCTAAAATCTGTTAAGAAAGTTGATGGCTTGGGGGGGGGGGAGTGTACTTGTGTTTAACTGAAATAAAGAAGTCGGATTTTAACTAGATATATATATAGATAGATATCTCTATATAGATATATATGGTAAGTATTGCCCCAAATATCCAAGTATGTGCCAAATACTGCGTAGGACACACACTCCATCATTTGCTGTTTATCCAAAATTCATGTGGACCCGGGTGTTCTCGCGTGTGCGTCGCAGCCGGCACCCCTGCTCCCGGTCACCCAGCAGGTCCGAGACCCCGCAGACCAGTGTGCAGTATGCGGCACATCCTAACGAGGAGCAAGGGTTCTGTTACCGGAGGGAAGCTGTATCCCCCCTGCTCTAGCCAGAGGCCCTGAACGCTCACTGGGCCACCTCTGAGGCGTGAACGTAGGTAGCTGTCCCCCTCCCCCAGGGTGGCCTGGGGACAGGGGGAGGGACCCGCAGGGGGCAGGGCGCCAGCTCTGTGCATCTGAGAGGCCAAACGTGCAAGCAGCGGGGACTCCCTTTGGCGTCCAGGGGTCCGAGGAGAGCACAGGAGCGGGAGCGGGCACAGGGGATGTGCTCGGCGAAACAGACGAGGCCCAAGGCCGCCTTGGGTTCTGGAGGGCCTGGGGCCTGGCCCTACGGCAGAGCTCCGGCCACTCTGCTGGCGCCCGCAGGCTCCAGGAAGGGGCACCGGATATCCCCCGGCCGGCCCGCCGGCCCGGCTCTCCTCGGCCGCCTCACGCCCCCTGGCGGCCACAGCTGGCTCGCGCGCTCCCGCCGCAGCCGGGCCTGGGCACTGAGCACCTGCACTGGGGAGTTGGGGGTGGGGGCAGTGGGGGAAGTTGCGGGGGTGGGGGGTGGACAGAGTGTTGGGGGAGCTCGTCCCTCCCGGGGGCAGGGAAGAAGAAAGTGACCATTTCCACCTAAGGCACCTCTCTCAGTGTCTTCACGGGCTAGGAACAGCTGAGATTTCCCCAAAGCAGTCTACCTACCTGGCCACCCACATCTGCGGGCAGAACTAAGCCCGCGTTTGCATGCCCCCCCAGGGAAGATCCTCATTCCTCCTGAGGGCATCTTTGCCCGTCTCCTCTGCAGGGATTCGGTAGCCTAATGCCTTGCCCGCCCCACAAGTTGGATCACCTTGACTATGTGTGATAGGGGAATCCCATCTTTTCAAATAGAAGACTTGCCAAGCCTGCTAGCCCACCTTGGAGATCTGGAACTCGCCAGCCTTCACAGTCATGTAAGCCTTAAAATAAACTGTAAATAAACTCCTTAAAATATATCTAAAGCTAGGTAAACAGATAGATACAGATATAGGTTTATTAATAGATAGAGGTATAGGCTTACTAATAGAATGTATAGGTGTAGATACTTCTCTTGGCTGTATCCCCAGAGAACTCTGACGAATGCAGCATCCCCAGCTCAGGCCAGACCCATCGCTCACCTACTTCACAACTTGGTTCCGGCAATACCCCTCTTCTGTCTTACCGGTTTGTCCTCTCCAGAAGATGATTTCCTTCTGCATAAAACATACTGTTGTTTCATCTTTTAAAAACTCTTATTTTGGAAATCTTTCTTAGAAGTTCTCTTCCAGCTACTATCATTTCTTTGATCTCCTTTGCAACAACATTCCTCCAAAGAGTCGTCTGTGCTCTCTGTCCCTAATTTCTCTCATCCCATCCTCTTTGTTTGCCTTTTCATTGTGAAATTGACACATAGACAAAAAGGTGGAGTGGGGGGTAAAAACAAAAGCGAAAAGCTTAATGACTTCTCCAAAACAAATACCCTTGCTATCCCCATCCAGGTCGAGAAAGAGCACATTAGCAAGAGACCAGAAGCCTTCCTCGTGCCCCGTCTCACTTCTGACCCCGTTCTGCCTCCAAAGGTAACCATCATCCTGACTTTTATGAAAACTACTTCCTTGACTGATTTGGCTGTTTTACCATCTAGGCATGCATCCCTAATTATCGGACTTCAGTTTTACCTGTTTCTTGAACTTGAAATAATGGGATAATGAAAAATGCCTTCTGTGTTTGGCTTCTTTCACTCAATATTCTGTTGGTAAAATTCACCCATGTTTACATATGTAACTGCATTTCATTTGTTTTCATTACCTTATATTATCCCATTGCATTAGTTATCTATTGCTGTGTAACAAATTACCCCAAAACTTAGCAGCTGGAAACCAACATTTATTATATCGCCTACGTTCTGAGAGTCAGGCATCCTTTGTGGTTTACCTGGGGGCTCTGGCTTACAGTCTCTCAAGTCATTACAGTCCAGCTACTGCCAGAGGCTGTAATCTCTGGAGCCTTAACTCGTGCTGAAGGATCCATGTCCAAAATCACTCACATGGCTGTTGACAAGAGATCAGGTCCTAGCCATGTGGGCCTCTCCGTAGGAGTGCCGACAGATTCCCCAGAGCAAATGGTCTGAGAGAGAATATGGGAGAGCTCTCACGATGGAAGCTGCAATGATGTTAGGACCGAGTCTCGGACGTGACACACCCTCACTGTTGCCATGTGCTGTTGATCACAGAGACCAAGCTGGTCCAGTGTGGGAGGGGACCAGCCCAGGATGTGAGCAGCAAGCAGGCGGCAGGGGTCACTGGGGACCATCTCAGAGGCTGCCCATCACAACTTTGTATAATCATAGAAAAATTGATTTACGCAGTCTATCATCAATCCACATCTGGGTTGTTTCTAGTTTAGGAGTGTTACGAGTAGAGCTTCTACGAGCATTCTTCGTACATGTCCACTGGTGCATGTGTGCGTGCATTTCTGTCGGCTAAATACCTGGAAGTAGGATTACTGTGTCCCTGCCCATGCATAACTTCAACTTTGGTAACTAGTGGCAAACTGCTTCACAAAGCAATCTACAAATTTATATTTTTACCAGGAGCAGATGAGATTTTAAGGTGCTACGTGTTTACTGCTTGGGGTTGCCAATCCTTCAACTTCTGTGTTCTGGTGAACATGTAATCATATGTCACTGTGGTTTTAATTTGCATTTCCCTGGTGGTAAAGAACTTGAACAGCTTTTCACGTATTGGTCTTGCCCTTCGGATATAGTGTTTTGGGAAGTAGAGTAAACATGGAGACACCGCACTCAGATCCTCCTTCAAGGAAGGTCATGCTGCCCAGCAGCAGGGAGTGTGGCCGGCAGACAGCCTCCGGTCAACAGTTCCTCCAGGGCTGGCCTTGATACAGAGAACCACCTTATCAAGGTCATGCTGTTCCTGAGGAGCCCGTGCTCACTGCGCAAGGCAGGACTATAAAGACACAGCGTTTTCAGCCTGGCACGGGACATACTAATGAGCAATATTCAGTCCTGAGCACCCTCCTGGGTTGGCCCAGGCTTTGCTAGAACTAGGTCAAAGTTCAGCTCTTTTCTCTGCCCCATCCTGCTTCCTCCCTCTTTGGTTCACAATAAACATCTTGGTTCTCAATAAACATCTGACACCACAAACCCCTTCTCAGTGTCAGCTTATGAAGGACCTAATCTGTGACACAAAGTGTCTTTTTAAGCCTATTGCCAATTTCCCCATTGAGTTGTCTTTTTTTTTTTTTTGTATTACCGATTTGTAGGAGTCTTTTGTTCAGTATGGATTCAAGTGCTTTGTCAATTGTGAATATCTTCTCCCATGCTAGGGCTTCCATTTTTCATTTCTTTATTGTGTCTTTGAAGAACAAAAGTCCTTCATTTGGATGTAATTCAATTTCTCAGTTTTTTTTTTTCCTTTTTAGACATGCCCTTTGTATCCTACCCTAAGGTCATAAATGTCTCCTATATTCTACAAGCTTTTATTGTTTTGCCTTTCAAATTGAGACTTCCAAGCCACCTGGAATCAATTGTTGCTTAAGGAATGAGGCGGGGGCCATGCATCGTTTCCCGCCACCCCTGAATGGGTATCCCATTGTCCCAGCACCATATTTTGAAAATGCCTTCCTTTCGTTCACTGTACCTGCAAACCCAACCTGTCACGTACACCAGCTGTGTGAGTCTGTCCACAGGTGCGAGTGTGTTTCTGGATCTCCGTTGTGTATCACTGGCCTCTGCTTTCGTCCCAATAGCACACTGCCCTCATTTGCATTCTCTCTCAGGCCCACTTGGAATGGGGTTTTGTCTCCAGCTGTTCCCCTGCGCTTGCTCTCGGGGAGATCAGCAATACCTCCTCCTGGCTAATGCCAGTGTTCATCTCACTTCTTTCCCAGCAGCAGGTGACACCAGAGGGACCCTTCTCCTGACCAGTGTCTTCCAGGTCTCGCCCCACTCTTGGTTTTCCTGCGACTACACCGTGTGCTCCTTCTCTGCCTCCTCCGCCCTTGCCTCTCCTGCCCCCCAATCTGGTAATGTCACTCCCCCTCGGGGCCCAGACCTCTGTCCTTGTTTCTTTGGGGGTCTCATTCAGCATGTTAATGGCATTTAACCCGAAATTTATATTCCTAACTAGACTTTGTTGGCAAACTCCAGACTCATACAACCAGCTGCCTCCCTAACTTTTCCATTTGAAGAATCTCAAACTAACATATCCGAGCCAGACTTCTAATCCTTGCCCCCAGATCTGTTCCACATCTTGCCCTTACCTTCTCAGCTGAGGGCAGCTCCATCCTCCCACTTACTCAGGTACGTTCTTGGAAGCCTCCTTCCTCCTCTCTTTCTCTCTTCACAGCACATCCGATTCATTAGGAAATCCTGCCAGTTTTACCTTCAAATCCAGACGCCGCACCCTACCCCACAACTGCCACGCTGTCAGAGCCTCCAGACGGACAAAGCCCCTGGTGCCTTGTAACGTGGGTAAAAATTCCAGGGAGATTTCTGCGACAACTTTCTCACTGGGTCTCCCTGCTTCAGCCCCTCTCTCCTTAGTCTGGTTTTGGTTTTGGTTTTAAATACAACAGCCAGAGGGATCCTTTTAAGACATGAGCAAATCCCATCACTCCCCTGCTCAAAAGCCCACCATGGCTCCCACCTCACTCAGAGTAGAAGCTGGTGTCCTTCCAAGGACCCACGAGGCCCAGCCTGCTGTGACTTCGTTCTCTCTCCCCTGATTCATTCTGGTGCAGCCCCTGGCCTCACTCTGCCCACAGGCCAGGCCACTCCTGTCTGACAGCCGGTGCCCGGAGCACTCTGCCCCAAGCACCTGCATCACTCACTTCTTCACCCCTTCAAGCCTTGGCCTGGTGTCAGCTTTGAGAGGAGACTGGGTCTTGACCCTGAAAACCGAAATGTCGTCCTGCTACCTTCTTCGCCTTTCTCTACTCCTTTTTCCCACTACTTCACCAGCCTCCAATGTACTATTTACACCGCTTATCGATGATATTTATTGTTCATTCTTTTCCCCCTTGTAGAGGGTAGGGCAGGGATCTTTTCTGCCCTGTGTTCCAAGCACCTGGACCAGGAAACAAGAGCCCCTCCCTAAGCCCCAGGCCCGTGGAGCCGCCCCGGCCAGGACCTTAGCAAGGAGGCTGCGCTCAGCGGTGGGGCTGCCGGTGCCCGCCCTGCCCTAGGGAGCCGCGTGGCGGCAGGTGTGCAGCCCCCTGTCCCGAAGCGCGCCTGCGTCCCCGCTCCAGGTCGGTCCCCCGCTGGGACAGGTCACTTCTCTTCTCTGGGTCTTCCCTTCTCGGTCTCTCCCTCACACCCACGCCCGGCCCTCCGTGGGTGAAGCTGGCAGTGCCATTTACTCCAGCCTCGAGCTGCAGAGAGGGCATCGCACAAGTTCCCAGCCCCTCGGCGCATCCCGCCCCTCACCTGCCGTGGCACCAAGGCCCAGGGATTTCATTTCCAGCCCTAGTTCCAGCTTCTGTGGACGGCTTGGGAGGTAGGCACTCGGTTCAGATGATAAGTGCCCTCGTACCAAATGCAAAGTCAACTTGACAAATCATAGTGGGATGGAGGAAGGCTCTTTCGAGATTTTGTTTTGCTCGCTCTAAAAATTTTTCTTAACATTCGAAATTCTACTCAAAACTCCGTTTTAGTGTTACCAAACCCAAACTCCTGTCTGAAATGGGCTGCTCCTGACGTGTCACTCCTGACATTTAGGGAGATACCCTGTCATTAAGTCAGCCGACTTGAAAGATGTGGGGGCTTTCAGTGTATAAAGAAATAATGCAGTGAGTCATAACACTATAGTTTCATCTCCAATTCTCAAAAGCACTTTGCTGAAAATCAAATTAATCCTTATAATTTCCATGATAATAGGCCCAGATCAGTGTTTTGTAAGTAGGGGGTGGTTACAAGGGCAAGAGCTCCTTGGGATGGTGGGAAAAGGTAACTGCAGAGTTCTGAACCAGGAGTGGCTTGTGGGGTGAGCTGCAACTCCAAGACACTTGGAAGGGGTGCCTTGCCTCCCTTCAGTTGGGGGGCCCCTCCTGGTGCTCCCCCTTCTATGTTGTCACATCAAGAAGAGGAACCGCAGGCTTTTGGAGAAACTTGCAAAGTGACGTACAGCACAGCCAGTGACTGAAATCCTAAGAATGTGGCAGAGAATCAAGAAATTAAAAAGCTGGAGAGAAACTAACATAACACTCTATGTTAATTACACTGGAATTTTTTGAAAAAGCTGGAGAAATTTTGGATGTGATTATAAAATTAGACTAATTTTACAAAGATACAGATGCAGACTGATGCATATACATGAGGGAGGCTTATAGTTTCCTGGTAATATTACTGGATGTCTCAAATGCAGTTTAATGATCAAGATTTTTAAAGTCTCTCATCGAATTTTAGTCACATGCCTAATTCTTGACCAAAATGTCTATCAGCAAATTTGATTACCCTCCCCATTCATCTACATAATCTCTAGGAACTTTTCACAGTCAAAACCAAAAATAAATCTTCCCTCATGATCATAGGTGCCAGGACGACTGTTCAGAATATTCCAGAGGTTCCTCAATTTTAACCAAAGGTCCAAAGACTCCCTGTAAGTAGAGGTACTATGTATTTTGAATTCCAACTTTGAGAGACAGTTTTCCATGGGGATCTCATGTTTCTGCACACCTTGTTAGCAGACGCACAGAGCTTTTGTTCCAGACTTTTTATGTTTCTGTAGGAAACTAGCTTGGAAGAGAGACTATCTCCCTCTTGGACACCTTCGCTTGTATATCCCTTAAAAGACTAGGCTTCCTGAGCTACAAGTTCCTCAGCTGTGACGCAAGCATACTACCTGTACAGCCTCTGCCTGGGCTGCTCTGCGTAGCCCCTGTGCACTTGGGAGAGGAGGAGCAGATGGGGAACAGGAAGCTCATGCAGCCTGCAGTGCCTCTGACCCAGGACTCTCCTGGCTTTTGCTAACATCCGTGACACTGTGGCAGGTTAACTTGTTAGCCTGCACACAGCACTGTAATTCTCAGACCCTTCATAGTTCTTGATACCACCCAAATTTAAATTTTATAGAAAAAAGGATTTTTTGTCCTAATTTCCCACCTCTCTCAAGCAAACGATCTAATACAATTCCAGCACAACGAATAAGTATGGATTGTCTTCTGGAGTTTGCTGCAAATGGACCTAGTATTTCCAGCTAGAAAACCAAGAAGTAAATATATTAAAGGATACATGTAAGAAAGACAAAGGTTAGATAGGGCCAAAAAAGAGTAAAGGGGAAGGAGGTAATCCTAGAAGGTGGAAATAGAAATAAATTACAAAGCATGTCTTTAATTTTGGTTCAGTCCCACAAGCTAAACCATTCTTTGCTAATGAAAATTATAGCCCTATCGCCCTCTACCGGAATCAGGCTAGAAACTACAGGGAAATAGTTCGAAGTTGCTTTTTATGGAAACTGCTCACATCTGTGTTATCTATTGCTACCGTTTCCAGATTTTAAAGTGTAAACCTCAGGTGTTCAGAAAGATAAAGGAAGAGCTCCCTTTGCATATGCAGCCTGACAGTTTAATGCTGAACCACCACCTAGCGCTGAAGAGTCGTCAGTCCTTCCCATACTTAACCCTTCATTTGTAGCAGCCAGATTAGAGACCTCTCACAGCTGCAGCCTTGGCTGGACGTCCCAGCAGGTAGTCCCTAGCACTTCGGCCTCTACCTGCCTCACTCCCACTCCATGGATGACATCTGCTTAGAACTCTTCCCTCATCTATTAACCCCATCATGAAAACTACTCAGTTCCATCTTAGAAAGTATCACTTTGCTCCTGGGACCTGCAGTAGGCCTAGACAGAGTGAATGCCAACTCCCAGCAGAGTGGCATCACACTGTGAATTCAAATAGTGAGTGCCAAAGGTCCAAACCTTCATTTTAGTTTAAATGCCACCCTATTTATACCTAAAAGCAACATATCCAAATGTTGATCATGCACTGAAATCAGAAAAAAATTATAATGTACCAATAAATGTATTTATTTATGAATTATAGAAGTGTACAATTGTACAATATATTATGTACATTATAAAACACACAAAAATAGAAATTTCAAAGGATGAGAGTAAATACAAATAACCATTTTAACATTTTCCCAACGGACCGATTATCTGCATACCCCAGGGATGTAACACACCCCCACCTGAAACCACAGTCCTAAAACATGCCAGTGATCGCTGTATTTGGATTTTTAGCTCAGGTTACAGAAAAATGTACAAGATCACAGCTTTTTAAAGTTTTGCAAAATAGCCCTAGTATCTAGTTTAAATGTGTGAAGATGTTTAATGCTAACTTAAGACATATTTGGACTGATCACGACACAGCTAATGAAATGTTACTTTATGGTTCACGGATAGCTGTTTCATTTTAAGGCAAATTAAATTGAGGATGTCATGGAGTTGAGTAAGAATATTTGGGGAGAAAAAAATGCTTTAAAGAAATACTTAAACATAAAGGATGAGTATTTGCTTATTAAAAAAATAAAGAGCCAACAGCTAGCATCTAAAAAAAAAAAAAAAATTCCTCTGCCTACAGTGGAAAAGATGTAAAAAAAAAAAGAAAAAAAAAAGCATTCCAAATAATGGCCATTAGCTAATGCAAATGGATTAGAATGGATTGCCACACATCTGCCTGTCCACTACCAGTGAATCCTTAAGAACATGAATTCTTTTATTTCTATAGCCCCAGTATCCAGTCATAGACCCGGGCACACAGAAACTCAGTGAATATATGATGATGAACCGCCACTCAAAAAATATGTAGAGTGCTGAATCACATTTGAACTAATCGTTGCTAAAGAACACTCCAGCATCTGGTTTTGATTTGTTGAAGCAAATAACTAGACGTCATGGTCAATGATGCACTCAGAGAGCTTCATCACGTTCCTCAACACCCTCCCACCCCCTTTCCCCGTCAGTCCTTTGGCATCCCCCTACCCCTGTAGCCTGCACCTGAGGTATGAGCTTCCCGCCATGCAGTGGAGTGCAGCCCGACAGTCCCGTCCTTCTCCACCCTTCAGTGCAAGCTGGGAGAACTAGAAAAGTATTGTTCTCTACAGAGAACTTTGTTCAAAGCGCTTAGTTTTAAAGAATATTCATGAACACTTAAAAATTTTAAGAAAGGACTCGAACATCTGACTTCTGAGATTGAGATACACACGACAAACACCATAGGGCCTCAATCAGAAGTTTTGTAACACTAAAATTTACAACTGCTAGTTTCCATTGTGGTCTCCTCACGGAAGAGTTATCTTTTAATAGGTACTTCACCAATATAAAGAGATTAAAATATTACACAATTTAAGTAACTTAATTTCATAAATAACTAGTTTCACTTTGTGTATACACACTGAATGTTTTCATCTATGTGTTCATTCATTCTGTTGACAAAATGTCAGTTTCTTGGTGAAAACAAAACTGAAACTACACTATGTTTCCATTAGATTAAATGCAAACCAGGGTTAGTTATCAAATCTTGATCAAGAGAAGAAGGGATATGGAGTTCAGAGATTTGCTGTAGAGATGGGAACCATAAACTGAAGGCTCAGTTCTTTCACTATTGCAATATGGAAAGAGTTTTTTGGTTTTTTTTTAACCTAAGGTGCTAATTCGAGGGTAATGTACTTACGTGGTTGGGAAGTACGTATGTATCACACAAAGGGCAAAGGAAAACAGACTGGTGGGATTTTCTAGGGTCAAGGTGATGCTGTTTTTTTTTAAGCACTGTGGTGAGTTACTGGGCTGTGAAATCATCCTCTCTGGAGTCTTAAACACAGAAAGCCAGTTGTTTGAGAGAATAAAACCTCAGACAAAATATCCATTAGAATAGAAATACTTTTCTTGAAAATTATCTTTCAAGAAAACCAAGACATGCACACATTACATTGTTCGGTTCGCTCACAGGTTTCCTTGAACCCCTCCTTTTGCTTGTTGCTACAGCCTGGCCTCACTCCCATCTATCGCATTTAGGGGACCAGCAGCTGTCTCACGTGACACTGGAGCTTCCCAAAAACACCTGACTCAAAAATTGAACCCACCCTCTACTTGTAAAATAAAACAAATCCTCAGTGGCACTACTGCCTGCCAAGGAAGGGTCTCACTAACAACTTTACAAAAAAAAAAAAAAAAAAAAAAAAGTGATGGAATTTCCAATGAAGAAGCTTGCTTTGAGTATATTATAGAAATTATATCCTAAATTTAGAACCAGAAAAACCATTTGTGTTTTTGGTAATTTTCAAATTTTATTTCCAACTACTGCAGTAACAAAATACCAGTGATAATTCTGCATGGAATGCGGCAACCTTTTAAATCAATAAGGTCACAAATAAGTATTCCAACAGTACTTTGGCCTACGGAGATTTTTATAGGAGAGGATTATTACAATCAGTCCTATAATATTACAGACATATGCTTCCTCAGTATCTAGTAATAAAAATACTCATCTTTCCTCCATGATTCATCACGTATACATTTCTACTCTTTATAAGCACTATCCTTCTGGGTTGTAATGTGTGAGGGGGAAATTCCTCCCACGCATGGGTTTTTCTATACCATACAGAAGTGGCGATCACTTCAGCAGTAATGGACATTATTAAATTTTTAGTTGAAAATAAAAGAGTGAATTATCCTATTATATCCTTTCTCTGGAAGTAAAAAGACACACACCATTACAAACATAAAATGAGTCAAACTTCTATTTTATTGACAGGAGTCCAAAATGAGTACAAAAAAATGCCTCCTTTGCATGTTATGTATTTTTTTTCCTTAAAAGGCTTCTGAGTCAGGTAGATTAAAAGCTAAGAATGTATTTCAGCTTTTATAGAGAACCTTTTAAAAAAGGTTTAATAACATGAGTCACCAACGTCAGAGAACATATGGTCCCACAATCATTTTTAGACCTATAGCTTATAAAAAGAATTAGATCCTGCACTGATCTGCTAAAATAGAGGCTTAAAAATGTTTTAAGCCATTGAAAGCCATTTTTATCATCTGTCTGATAACTCTGGGCAATTAAGAAAAGGAAAATCTCCAAATGTAGCCCTCTATATTATGTGGAATGTGACAGAATGCCAACTTACGACCGAGACAGGTAAAAATAAAAAGTTTAAAGCTGTGAATGGAGCTGTTATAGTCTTGTGTCACTGCAAAATGTCAATAAATGAATGACTGAGCTTATCAAAAGAGTAAAACTTGAGCAGAGGTTACTTGAAACATATGTGTGGTATTTATCGTATTTTAATGTTTGCTGAAAACTAAAGCTAAACAAGAAAAAATTGCTCACTTATAGATTGGTTTTCATGTACCTTTACTTTTACTGGGACCATAAATTGATCAGATAATACATAGCCCACACTTCTGGAACAGTTATAACAAAGGGTTTATTATCATTTGCCGATGAAATAAATGCGCCATCCCGTATTTGAAAGGCTGTAACAAGCCTTAAGCGTTTCTCAGGCTGTACCAAGGCATCACCATTGCCTAGTTATATTATGCACCCATTTCTAGTAAAGAACTAACAGCTCCCTCAACATCAGTTCTGCACTGTTTCTGGTTTATTAGACACTTCCAAAATAGCAAAAACTTCCAAATACTGTGGTCCATTCATAGTACTGCTTAGTCATCACCTTCCTCCTCTTCTTCCTCCTCCTCGAAGCTATCTTCAAAGCCCTCGCTGTCCTCCTGGTCTTCATCCCCCTCTATTGCTGTATCCCACTGTGGGTGATTTTCTGGTACAGGCTTAGCCTCATGAACTTCCAACTATAAAGAAGAATTAAATGCAGACATCAGAAATTTTGGGAGGAAAAATGGAAGAAATATCTGATAAAGAAAACATTTTCTTTGACCACAGCAATTATAAAGAAATAGACTATATGGCTGTTAGAATTCTAAGTTTAACACATTTATTTACAATAGACATTCATCCCAGAAATAAAAAGGTACTCTATTAACATGCAAATGTAGTTAAATTTCTAATATTGTTTAACATCTTAATTCTATAGAAGCTATACTATTTATTCCGTATAATGAAAGATTAATAATTGTGATTCTTGGGGTGCCTGGGCCATGGCCCAGGAGGTTAAGCATCTGCCTTAGGCTTAGTCCTGGGATTGAGTCCCATGCCAGGCTCTCTGCTCAGCGGGGAGCCTGCTTCTCCCTCTCCCCCTGCCTGTGCATCCTTTCTCTCTCTCTGATAAATAAATAAATAAAATCTTAAAAAAATAAAAATTGTGATTCTTGAGCAAGAACACTGAGTTATGTCTTAGTAAGCCTTATGTCTTAATATGTCTGCTGAGAGAAGAAAAACTCAAGTGTGACTTTCAAAAAGGTCTTTTGCAGCCCCCATACTCATGAAGTAAAATGCTATAGACAATGGAAAGAAATGCGGTACCCTCATGGGAACAACCAGGCCTGCCCTTCCCAGATCCCTTTACTTTGGGACCCCAGTACACAGTGCAACAACACTTCAGCACAATGTTTACACAAAAGAAGGCCTTTTATAAAAACCTCAAGTGAAACTGGTAAACACTGACAGGAACGTGCTTCAAATGACACATAAAGCGTATAAGATGATAAAAAAACAAATTAATCTCAAAAATTAATAAATACTCCAACAGAATCTGTGGGAAAATACATGTACTTTTCTTAAAAAAAAAAAAAAAAAAAGAACCCAATTGGTGAGGCCCTGTAAAGTCATAGTATATTATAGCACAGTAAGAGTATCACTTAAGTAATTTATATTTAACATTCTAAGTCATTTAATAATTTATATTCAAGGTTCTCTTTAAAGAAGTATGCTCCTTTAACTCAACAACTTAAGTTTATTATTGAAAGAGCAGACCACTGAGTGTATCATATACAAAGTATGAGAAGACATCTTTGTCCCTCTATTACTCTACATTTCAGCACTAGAAATGCTTTCCTAGTATATTATGAACTTATTTAAAAAGGCAACCATATTTATTGAAGAGTCACTATTCTTACCTTTAAGGGTTTAATCTGATCCAAACCCATATAGGAGTCTGATCTCAGAAACACTGTATACTGATAATTTCCAGGCTTGCCTGGCGCAGGAAACTTCAGTTCTACCTAGAAGAAAAAAAACAGCACTTAAAATCCGTATTTTGAGAAATGGAAGAAACAACATTATCTAGATCTTTTATATTCTTTAATAATAAACTAGTAAATGTGTTTCCCTGAGTTCTATGAGCCATTCTAGAAAATTATCAGACACAAGGAGGGGATCATGAGAACACCAATCCATAGCCAGCTGGTGAGAAGTACAGGTGATAACTTGAGACTTGCAATGGCATCTGAAGCACGTTGGGGTGGGGGGTGGTGGTCTTATGGAACTGAGCTCTTACCCTATGGGATCGGATGCTAACTCTGGATAAACAGTGCCAGCACTGAGTTAAGTTGCAGGACACTCAGCTGGTGTGACAGAGAATTCCCTGCTGTGGGGAAAAACCCACACACCTGGTGTCAAAAGTGTTGTGAGTGTGACAGTTACGTGAGTAAATGAGAAACACACAGGAGAAGTGAGTCTTTTCCTAACAAAACAAATGAATAAACAAACAAAAAACAGAATCTGACCTATAAATACAGAGAAGAAACTGATGGTTGCCAGAGGGAATGTTGGGGGCAGGGGGTGAGGGGATGAGCAAAATGGGTGAAGGGGAGTGGGAAATATAGGCTTCCAGTTATGGACTGAATGAGTCATGTAAACAAAAGGTACAGCATAGAAAATATCATCAATAATATCATAATAGCATTGTATGGTGACAGACAGTAGCTATACTCATTGTGAACACAGTATAACATCTATAGAAGTTGAATCACTGTTACATACCTGAAATTAATGTAACATTGTATGTCAACTATACTCAAAAAACATATGTCAACTACACTCAAATAAAAAAAATTTTTAAAAATATGCCCAGGCCTTAAAAGGTTCTCAAGAAGATACTTATTTTCTATTAAATCATAAACTTCATATACGAAGAGTTACAAACTCTTAAAATTTCAATTCCAGGGAAAGGAAGATGGCAGGGGAGTAGGAGGGCCCTAAGGCTCACATCATACCATGAATACAACTAGATAACCATCAAATCATCCTAGATACCACAGACGTCGAACTGAAGACTGCCAGAACAAACTCCACAGCAAAGGGCTGTGAGGAGAGAGAGCAGAGGCCATGTCGAAGAAGGTAGGAAGTGTGGAGACACGTATGGAAGAGAAATGGATGTCATGGCCTCTGTGGTAGGGAGGGAGCTGCAGCTAAGGGCAAGAGACAAACTAGCACACAGGGGAGTACACGGGGAAAAGGAATTCCCATAGCAACTGGCTTGGAAAGCAAGAGGGCCCAAATTTCGTGAGTTCTTGCAACCAGCAGGGCTTAAAGCCTGGAGTTTTAAATGTCAGCATGCTTGGCTCTGGGAGAGCTCAGATGGCACTGGGGCTGCTCTTAGAGAAAAGGCAGGGCAAACAGTCCGTGGACATACAGCATGGAAACAGAGACCTGAAAAGTGCACGGGGCACACTGTGGGGAGGGTATTCGCTCATCTCAGAGGGCATCACAGAGAGCGTTCACAGAGAGACCCCTGGCTGCGCCATTACCCCCACCCCCACCCCTCAGCATAAGACAGGGCCACCTGCAGGAAGCAGCGAAGTGCTGATTCTCACTACCTCACTTGCTTACACCAAGCCCCCCAACAACTGCACACCAGTGGAACCACCCCTCCCAGTCACACTTGCCTCAGTCCCAGCATAGTGGGCCCCAAGTTTGGCAGGGCCTCAGTTCCCACAGTGGTGGCAACAGGACTCGTTTCACAAGTAGACCAGAACACACCTAGTTAAAACCACATTCAGGCCAGGGACCAAATACTGCCCACCAACAGGCAAAGGGACCCTCTGCAGACAACTGGCCTGAAAGATAAAGCAGCCAGAACACAAAAGCAAAGCCCACACGGCACACACTGGAGACACTCTCTGAAGCACCAGGCCCTAGGGAACAAGGGACCAAGGGACACTACACTGCAGAGCACTAAGGACCCCCTCTAGATAAAGCCATTACTCTCAAGAACAGGAGATACAGCTGACTTCTCTACACAGAGAAACAGGCACAGAGACTTAAGATGAGAAGACAGAGGAATCTCTCCCCAAATGAAAGAACAGGACAAGGCCACGGCAGGAGATCTAAGCAAAACAGATGTAAGTAACATGCCTAACAGAGAACCTAAAGCAACACTCATAAGGATACTCACTGGGCTAGAGTAGAGTGGAGGACATCAGTGACACCATTAACACAGAGATAAGGAAAAATACAGCAGAGATAAGGAGCTCAATAAACAAAATGAGGCACACTTGATGGAATGAATGGCGGGGTGGAAGAAGCAGAGGAACACATTAATTACCCGGGAGACTAAAGAAAACAAAACAACAGATCAATGAAACCAAGAGTTGGTTCTTAAAACAAAACAAAACAAAAAATCAATGAAACTGATAAATCTCTACCCAGTTATCAAGAAAAAAAGAGAAAAAACACAAATAAATAAAATCACAAATGAGAGAGAAGAAATAACCACCACCACCAGAGAAATACAAACAATTTTAAGAGATTATTATGAAAAACTATATGCCAACAAACTGGACAACCCGGAAGAAATGGATAAATTCCTAGAAACATATAACCTACCAAAACTAAAACAGGAAGAAATAGAAAACTTGAACAGCATGATAACCAGCAAATTGAATCAGTAATCACAAAACTTCCAAAAAACAAAAGTCCAGGACCAGATGGCTTCACAGGAGAACTCTACCAAACATTTAAAGAAGAGTTAATACCTATTCTCAAACCATTCCAAAAAATAGAAAAGGAAGGAAAACTTCCAAATTCATTCTATGAGGACAGCATTACCCTCATATCAAAACCAAATAAAAATAACACAAAAAAAGAAAACTACAGGCCAATATCCCTTATGAAAAGAGATGCAAAAATCCTCAATAAAATACTAGCAAAACGAATCCAACAATACGTTAAAAAAATTATTCACCATGATGAAGTGGGATTTATTCTTGGGTTGCAAGTTTGGTTCAAAATGCACAAATCAATGTGATATATCACACCAATAAGAGAAAGGATAAAAATCATATGATCATTCCAACAGATACAGAAAAAGCATCTGACAAAGTACAACATCCATTCATGATAAAAACCCTCAACAAGGGGCACCTGAGTGGCTCAGTCAAACGTTCAACTCTTGATTTCAGCTCAGGGCCATGAGTTCAAGCCCTGCGTTGGGCTCCATGCTGGGTGTGGAGCCTACTTAAACAAAACAAAACAAAAAAACCCCAAAAACACCCTCAGTTAAGTAGGTATAGAGGGAACATATCTCAACATAATAAAGGCCATCCATATATGCAAAACCTCAGTGCTAGCATCATCCTCAGTGGGGTAAAACTGACAGCCTTTCCCCTAAGGTAAAGAACAAGGCAAGGATGTCCACTCTCACCACTTCTATTCAATATAGTACTGGAAGTCCTAGCCACAGCAATCAGCCAACAGAAAGAAATAAAAGGCATCCCAACTGGTAAGAAAGAAATAAAAGACATCCAAATCGGTCAGAAAGAAAGAAATCTTTCAGTATGTGCAGATCACATGATACTATACATAGAAAACCCAAACAACTCCACCAAAAAACTGCTAGAACTCATAAAGTCTCGGGCTACAAAATCAATGTATAGAAATCTGTTACATTTCTATAAACCAATAATGAAGCAGCAGAAAGAGAAATTAAGGAATCAATCCCATTTACAATTGTACCAAAAACAATAAGATACCTAGGAACAAATCTAACTAAAGAGGTTTATTCCTGTACTCTGAAAACTATAAAACACTGATGAAAGAAACTGAAGACACAAAGAAATGGGAAGACATTCAGGCTCATGGATTGGAAGAACAAATATTGTTAAAATGTCTATACTACCCAAAGCAATCTACATATTCAATGCAATCCCTACCAAAATACCAACAGCATTTTTCCAGAACCAGAACAAATAATCCTAAAATTTGCATGGAACCACAAAAGATCCTGAATAGTCAAAGTTATGTTGAAAAAGAAAAGCAAAGCTGGAGGCATCACAATTCCAGAGTTCAAGTTATTAACAAAGCTAAAGTTATCAAAACAGTATTGGGCTGGCACAAAACAGACACACAGAACAATGGAACAGAACAGAAAATCCAGAAATTAAACCCACAATTATATGATCAATTAATCTTCAACAAAGCAGGAAAGACTATCTGGTGGGAAAAAGACAGTCTCTTCAACAAATGGTTTTGGGAAAACTGGACAGCAACATGCCCAAAAGAACCTGGACCACTTTCTTACACCATATATAAAAATAAATTCAAATGGATTAAAGACCTAAATATGAGACTTGAAACCACAAAAATCCTAGAAGACAGGCAATATCTTCTTTGTCATTGGCCATTTCAACTCTTTTCTAGATATTTTTCCTGAGGCAAGGGAAACAAAAGCAAAAATAAACTATTGGGATATTATCACAATAAAAAAAGCTTCTGCATAGTAAACAGTCAACAAAACCTATGGAATGGGAGACGATATATGCAAATGACATATCTGATAAAGGGTTAGTATCCAGTGGGGCCCCTGGGTGATTCAAGTGGTTGAGTGTCCAACTCTAGATTTTGGCTCAGATCATGCTCTCAGGGTCATGGGACTGAGCTCTGCGTCAGGCTCCTCACTCAAACAGGAATCTGCTTCTCTCCCTTTCCCTCTGCCCCTCCTCCTGCTCTCTCACCCTCTCTCTCTCTTAAATCTTCAAGAAAAGGGGTTAGTATCCAAATATATAAAGAACTTATAAAACTCAATAACCAAAAAACAAGTAATCCAATTAAATGGGCAGAAGACATGAACAGACATTTCTTCAAAAAAGACATACACATGGCCAACAGACACATGAAAAGATGCTTAACATGACTTATCAGGGACACACAGGTCAAAACTACAACGAGATATCACCTCACACCTGTGAGAATGGCTAAAATCAAAAACACAAGAAACAACCAGTGTTGGCAAGGATGTGAAGAAAACAGAACCCTCTTGCACTGCTGGTGGGGAATGCAAACTGGTGCAGCCACTGAAAAAAATAGCACTGAGGTTCTTCAAAAAGTCAAAAACAGAAGTACCCTATGATCCCGCAATCTCATTACTGGATATTTACCCAAAAAGTACAAAAAAACACTAATTCAGGGGCACCTGGGTGGCTAGTCAGTTGAGTGTCCAACTCTTGGTTTCGGATCGTGTCATGGTCTCAGGACCCAGGTTGGGCTCTGTGCTCAGTGGGGAGTCTGCTTGAAATTCTCTCTCCCTCTCCCTATGCCCCTCCCTCTGCTCTCTCTCTCTGTAAAATAAATAAATCTTAACAAAAAAAAAAAAAAACCCACTAACTCAAGGAGATACATGCATCCCTATGTTTATAGCACCATTACTTACAATAGCCAAATTATGGAAGCAGACCAAATATCCACCAACCAATGAATAGATAAAGATGTGGTATATACATAAAATGGACTATTCAGCCATAAAAAAAAGAATGAAATCTTGCCATTTGCAATGACATGGACAGAGCTAGAGAATATTATGCTAAGTGAAATAAATCAGTCAGAGGGAGACAAACACTGTAAGATTTCACTCATATGTGAAATTTAAGGAACAAAACAAATGAGCACGGGGTGAGAGAGAGAGACTACTGAAGAAAAAGACACTCAACTATAGAGAACCAATGGTTACCAGAGGGGAGGTGGGCAGGGAATGGGTGAAAAAGGTGATGGGGATTAAGAAGTGCACTTGTGATGAGCACCAGTGATTAAAATAAAAACTTATAGAAAAAGTTTCGTTTCCACTTAGACAAAGAAAGAATAAGTTATTAAGATGGCATTTGGGGGCACCTAGGTGGCACAGCGGTTAAGCGTCTGCCTTCACGCTCAGGGCGTGATCCCAGCATTCTGGGATCGAGCCCCACATCAGGCTCCTCTGCTGTGAGCCTGCTTCTTCCTCTCCCACTACCCCTGCTTGTGTTCCCTCTCTCGCTGGCTGTTTCCATCTCTATCGAATAAATAAATAAAATCTTTAAAAAAAAAAAGGATGGCATTTGGATGTTCTGATGATCTGCCCCCAATCTCCAAAATCCAGATTTTGTAGGTAAGATTATATATTAAAACGAACAAACTAGGAAAAAGAAACCAGAAACATGGGAATAGCATTTTTTAAAATTAATCTCATAGTTTGACCTAAGTATACCACAAAACCCAGAAATCATAAAAGAAAAAAATTATTAAATCACACTACCAAAAAAACCCAAATAAATAATGTTTGTATTTCTGCTTGGAAAAAACAACTGCAATAGTAAAATAAACTGGGGAGAAATATTTGCAACAAATACCACGAAGAGATATAGTATTTAAAAGAACAATTCCCAAAACCAATGAAAAGACCAAAAACCCAACAAAAATAAACAATGGTCACAAACAGACATAAAAAGAAGTACAATTCAAATACACTGAAAGATGTTCAGTTTCACTCTTAAGAGAGATACAAAATTTAAACTACACTGAGTATACCCAGCACCGTAAAAAGTGATTCAGGCAAGAATCATCAATGTATACTAAAACGAGTGGGTAAAAGACTAGTACAGAACAAGATACTAACACAGTGCCCAAGAATTGCCCAAAAGATTAGAGGAAAAAAATACCTTTTATAGTAGAGAAAAGCCTTACTTAAATGTTCAACCATGGTATCGCTAATGTGAGGCAAACTGATATACTGTGCCCCATAAGAAGATTCTATCACTTATGTAGTATTTTTGCCAAAATATATTTAAGATGACTATAATCTTGGGGCGCCTGGGTGGCACAGTGGTTAAGCATCTGCCTTCGGCTCAGGGCGTGATCCCGGCGTTATGGGATCGAGCCCCACATCAGGCTCCTCCGCTAGAAGCCTGCTTCTTCCTCTCCCACTCCCCCTACTTGTGTTCCCTCTCTCGCTGTCTCTATCTCTGTCGAATAAATAAATAAAATCTTTAAAAAAAAAAAAAAAGATGACTATAATCTTGAGTAACCAATGAGACAAAATAAAACTGAGGGATATTCTACAAAATGTTTTGCCTGGACTCTTCAAAGATATTGATGGCATGAAAAATTTAAAACAAAAACATCAAGAAGAGTTCTAGAATAAAGAAGAATGACAACCAAATGCAATGCATGATCCTTGAATGGATCCTGAATTTAAAAAAAAAAACAAAAACTGTAACAGACATTAGTGAAATATTTAAGGAAATCTGAATATGGACTGCACATTAGATAAATACTGTATCAATGTTAAATTTCCTGAATATAGTAATTTTATTGTGCTTATGTAGGAGACAGCCCTTGTTCTTAGGACATGTTTAAGAATTTAGGGTTACAATGTCATGATGTCTATAGGCACACATGCAGAGAAAGATATTAAACTATCTTAAACATAAGGCAAAATGTTAATTGATCAGTGTAGATGAAGGATCTATGGGAGGTTCATGAAGCGTGCTAGCAACATTTTTATAGGTTTGAAACTTTTTAAAAGATCAGAGGGGAAAAAAACCCACTAAGATGCCATTTTCACCTTTCTGATTAGCACTGACATTCAAAATGTCTGATACACTGAAAGATAAAGGTCATTCTTAAAACATTCATTCTCCCTATGGAGAAATAAGTATCTAGTGATGCCTACCAAAATTACAAATATACACAGCCTCTGATTAATTCTAACTCTGTATCCTATAAATATGCTTGTACATGTGCAAAATGACATATGAGGTTATTCACTGCAGCAAAAGAAATAATTTGGAAGTCCATTAAATTGTCGAGTGCTAAATAAATAAACAACCACATAAGAGTATCATACAGCTGTAAAATGAGGAAGGTTTTTCTATAATAACTTGGAACAAATTCCAAGTTATATCATTGAGAGAAAAAGGTAAGGTGTATGCTATTTTATAGGTAAAACTGGAGAAAATACACATGTGTATTTGCTTGTAATTTACATACAGTATCACATGAAGAATACATAAAAATCTGATAACATTGATGGCCTCCAGGAAGGTCAAGGGGTGACTGAGACACAGGGATGTTTCAATGGGTGCACTTTTGTATATCTTCTGAAATATTAACTAGGTGAATTTATTATCTGTTCAAAACTAGGTAAAACTTAAATTAAAAAAAATAGTAATAAAACTGCTCTAACCAAGAAATACCCTTAAGTTAGCACTAAATTTAAGTGTCAAATAAACAACAACAAACTACTTCATCCATTTACTACTTGGTTATAAAGGGGGAAAAATACTTCTGGATTAAAAATCAACATCACAGGGGGCGCCTGGGTGGCACAGCGGTTAAGCGTCTGCCTGCGGCTCAGGGAGTGATCCCGGTGTTATGGGATCGAGCCCCATATCAGGCTCCTCAGCTATGAGCCTGCTTCTTCCTCTCCCACTCCCCCTGCTTGTGGTTCCCTCTCTCACTGGCTGTCTCTATCTCTGTCGAATAAATAAATAAAATCTTAAAAAAAAAAAAATCAACATCACAGAACTACCCTGAAATTCTAAAAAACCCTGCTCTTGTCTACCAAATCCAGGCAGAAAGAACCTTTCTAGAGAAGCAGCATGAAAAAAAATCAAGAAAAACAAGATAAACAGATAAAATATGTTCATAACAATGATATATTAGTGATGTCATTAACAATGAATAATGCCACGTAATCAAAAATTCCATTCTAAAAATCTAATTACCAGTTCTTAAATTTGTTTTTAAGACCAAAGATATTTATCTTAGCACTAATCCAATGAGGATAAAAATCATAAATCTTTGTAAAATATGATTAAATTCTGGACGGGAAAACAAAAGGCATATGTTCTTGGAACTAACAGTGAAAACTCCCCAAAATAAGTTGAAAACAAGTTTTTAACACTGATCAAGTTGCCTACCTTTAACAATACTGTATAAATGTCCAGTCGGCTACTCCCAAAACACTAGAG
Source organism: Ailuropoda melanoleuca (assembly GCF_002007445.2). Taxonomy (NCBI): domain Eukaryota; kingdom Metazoa; phylum Chordata; class Mammalia; order Carnivora; family Ursidae; genus Ailuropoda; species Ailuropoda melanoleuca. The sequence continues at coordinate 57,812,107 of NC_048227.1, forward strand.
AACAGTTATAAAATGTGCCTTAACAAACAAAATACAACAAGCCAAATATGATAAACTGATTTCTAAGAAAGACTTTATGAAGCAGCATGATGGTGAGATGCCATATATTTGCAAAAACTGAAATAATATTGTTGGATAATTACCTCTTCTGTATCTTTTAGTGTACACACATGATATGGCATAGATATTAACGTCTGTTCCTTCCTATCTGCAATATAAAGCCACCACCATTCTTGTTTTTCCTGCAAAAAAAAAAGAGTTTATGTTTTCAGAAAGAACTAGAGAAACAACTGTTTTGCCTTGTCTCCTTTTAGAGGTATTGTTCTGGTTTTATCACTGCAGTATTTCCAGCACAGATACAGTGCCTGGTACAAAATAGATATTTAATATTTACTGAACAACTAAATCATTCTTAACCATTTGTAGATCTGCTGTCCAAAAGAATTCTGCATGTAATTTGGGGGTTTCAAATGGCCCCTTAAAAAACCCTAATGATGGGCCTCTGTATAAAAACGCCTGTGTTAACCTTAAATGACAAAAGATAGCCTAAAAAATAAAACATTATAAACTACTACAATATCATCTAGCAAATAATCTTAGTAATCTTACCTAGTAGTAAGCAAAAGCCAGAAAGCAGGAGTGGAAGGCACTTGGACAACCGAATCAGAAATCATTAAAACATATTACTCATAAGAAAGCATCTCAGATTTAAGAGTCTCTCCATACCTTTCACTGCACATGATTTTAACAAGTGCAGCATTTTTAGTAGTACCTCATAAAAGATTAGGAATAGAAAAAGAGCCCAGTAAAGAAACTGCCACCAGGGGCACCTGGGTGGCTCAGTCGTTAAGCGTCTGCCTTTGGCTCAGGTCATGATCCCAAGATCCTGGGATAGAGCCCCACATCAGCCACCACCCCCACACCCCCATTAGCCCCGCATTGGGGCTCCCTGCTCAGCGGGAAGCCTGTTTCTCCCCCCCACACCCCCTGCTTTTTTTCCCTCCTTCGCTGTCTGTCAAATAAATAAATAAATTCTTTAAAAAAAATAAGAAAAAGAAACTGCCACTAGAATGTACAATGACAGCAGGAAGAATTGACAGGAGACAGAAATTATTTAAAAAAAAAAAAAGAAAAAGCAGCCCAAGCAGTCCGGAACCACCAAGCTTCAGTGCGCTCAGTGAGTAGTCCTGTACAGGACACATCAGTAAGTGATTAGTCACCTCTTGGTATCCACTGCTTAAGAAATGGTCAGGGAAGAAAGCTTTCTAAAAAGGCTTAAAGAAAAATGTTTTGGAGCTAAAAAATAAAACACTCTAGGATATTCTAAATACTTAACCAAAACAACACTAGACTGTTCTAAATTTTCAATTATCCAAAAGAAAGTTAAAAAAAATAACTTGTTACTGAAAAGAGTATCATAGGGAAAATGTCTTTTTAAGCCAAAATCACTTGCACTTTCTATTTTATTTTAACCACAAGACATTAAAATTTGATTATCTTTCTAAGAATGCTACACTAAGGTCAACTAAAAACTCTTGTAAACTACAAAGCACTACAACATTAATAAGCAGAATAAATAAATCACGAGTACATGATGAATCTAACTTCTGCTTAACCCAAGGGTACTACCACAACAGGTATATGTGCATATATGTATGTTTGTCTGTGTGTGTGCTGCACACACAAAGTGGATAAAAACATAATGGACTCAAAGTGGGCCAGAGCCTGAGTCATAACTACTCAACTTTGCCATTGTAACATGAACAGAATGAGTGTGACTGTGCTCCAGTAAAACATCATTCATAAAACAGGCAGGGAGGCAGACTTGTCTGCAGGCTGTAGTTTGCCGATGCCTGTTTTAAAGCCACACAGATCTGGACTGTTTCACTTCTCTTTAAATCTCACTTTTCTTCTCTGTTAAATGATGAGTGCCTACCTCAGGCCATGTTCTGAAGATGAACTGAGATAATATAAGTAAAAGATACGTCAGAATGTCTAGCACATTGATCGTGATAAATGATAATCATGGGGGCGCCTGGGCAGCTCAGTCATTAAGCGTCTGCCTTCGGCTCAGGTCATGATCCCAGGGTCCTGGTCCCTGCTCAGCAGGAAGCCTGCTTCTCCCTGTCCCTCTGCCCCTCCCCCTGATTGTGCAAGAGCGAGCGCCTGCACACCCGCTGTCACTTAAATAATCCTAAACAAATGATAATCATGATTATTAATGAAATGAGGTAGACACCTCAATCATTTAAGTGGTTCTGACATTTCACTGTCAGAAATCTCATTACCGACACAAATATGTAATGGAAGAAGCACAGGGATATGTTCCAGAATGTGCAATTCTTTACCTCACCACTAAGAGAATGCCTTTCCTTCTGCTCTCCCAGGTTACTTGATTAAAATAAGAGTCATTCAAGAATATTTATTAAGAAGCTAATGAATATCAATCCATGGCATTGTACCTGTGCCTAGACTCTTTGATGCATAGTGAAAGTGGAAAATACACTGTAGCATCAGTTATTTATTATTATCAGTTTTTCTGTTGTGTGAGATTCCTCACCATTCTTAACATACTAAGTGGAATGAATGAGTTTCAGTAACATGTAAGTCAATTATAATCATAAAGCTTTAAGGAATTTAAGTGGGTAGTGTGGTTGTTAGTAAGTTCAGTAGGTATACGGGAATGTAGACAGGTAGATGTTAGGAAAATCCTAGATAAATTTTATCTGATAAATGGTACTTTGAGATGTTTACAGTGCAGTTGTAGCTTAAATTAGAAAAAGGCATTTTCAAGGCTACAATGTTCTAAGGCAGTGAATGGACGTTTTGCTTATTAACTAAGCATGGTCTAAAATGAACTGTCTGTTATAAGGGTACAAATTATGCAGTTTATAACATCCCATGGCACTTTCAAAACCAATCAATGAGTGGAATTTACTCGCTTGATTTCGGGAGCCTTGATTTCGGGGTTGGCAGGCTACCACTGCAATGGGCAAAATGCCCTTAACAGATGGGCTTGCGCTCGGGACATGCCAGAAGATCAGCAAGCGCATTAACATGGAATCCTGGGCTGACTTCTTTCCAAGTCCAAACAACAGTCTGTGCAGAGCCATTCATTTATTATTAGGAAAGCCAAATTACTTGGGAATTTGCCTTCAGCAGCCCCCAGCAACTCTGGATTGACATTCTAAAGCAGAAAGCAGATTTATACATGAAATCACCTGCCAAACATGAGTGCTGAGCAGAAGGTTCTATGGCAAAGCTGTGAGGCAGTCTGTGGAACAGCTTCCCTGAACTAAGAGGCAACCAGTTCCTGACCTCCGGTCATACACAGAATCACTGCAAAAGCAAATCCCAAATTTGGAAGACAAAAAACTCAAGGAGATCAACAGTTGAGCAGGCCACAACCACAAACTAAACAAAGACAAGAGAACAAACAGGACTGATCAATCTGTCCTCAGCTTAGGGATCAGCCACTCTCAACTCTTACTGAACTTAGCTGGTCCCACAGCCACGGGCTGGCCTATACCCATGGACTGCAGCAATTAGGAGGGCCAGAGCAAGTGTAGTGGCTCCAAGTGGCCAGTATAGGACCATCGAGAAAACCCATGGGAAAAATATTTACGAACTTTTTCCATCCTATTCAAAATTCTTTTTTTTTAAAGATTTTATTTATTTGTCAGAGAGAACACGCGCACGTGCGCACAAGCAGGGGGAGCAGCAGGCAGAGGGAGAAGCAGGCTCCCTGCTGAGCAAGGAGCCCAACACGGTACTTGATCCCAGGACCCCGGGATCATGACATGAGCCAAAGGCAGACACCTAACGACTGAGCCACTCAGGCGAGGACAAAATATGCATTTGTCTGAAAGACTGCCTGAACTGCTAAAGAGAAATCATCATTCAGCACAACTTTCAGTCATCCAGGCACAGAAAAGACAGAAGTCCAGGAAACCAAAGAAATCCTTAAAAAGTTAACAATCTTCCTATTAAATGACACATTCACTAAATCTAATTCATACTGAAATGTATCCTTCAAAATGTTGCCTATCAAAAATAGACCATCTTTAGCACATATGAGCCAGTATACACCATAGAGGGATAAAAGGCAACTGAAAAATACCCGAAGAGAAAGTAAATGGAGTAAGGAAAACACTGAGCCATGAATAACTCACCTCAGGAAAGTAAAGACTATAAACGGGATGTGTTATCTTTGATTTGGTTTCCAGGAGAGCTCTCTCCTTTCGCTGTATACTTTGTTGTAATTCTTGCCACTCCTAGCAAAGTAAAAATCAAACACTTGAAATCAAGTATGTTTTCAATTGTTCTCACTGTTCCATCTTCTTCCAGCTATTATTCCTGACAATGTTAACTATGGCAGAGTTCAGTCCCACAAACATGATCACTTCCCTGCTCAAAACGTATCACTTCATAAATCAAATCTAAGTCCTTTAGCATGAACTACACAGTCATGATCTGACCTGGGCCAATCTCTCCAGTCTCCTGTCACTGCCTATCTCTGAACTTTCTATTCTTGTCACTTCAAACCACCTTGACTTCTCTGAATTCACCAAACTATTTCACTCCTTCTAATCCATGTTTGGATTTTTGTTTTCTCTCTCTTTCTCTAGCCTGGCAAATTCCTACTATTATTCCTTCAGGAGTTACTAAAGCCTAAACCATGAGCTCCTGAATACCAGAAATGTCCCTCAACTGAGTTGATCACTCCCTCCTTTGTGCTATCACTGTACCTTGCACAAAATGTGCATAATCTCTTTTGTACTTTAATGTTTATTTACAAGTCTGCCTTCCCCACTAGCCTATCATTCAAGGGCAGAAACTGTTTTACATTTGGCTTGCATTCCTCTCATCTAACACAGTGCTTATAGTGTGACAGATAATGAGTAACTGTTTGTATAATTATTTGACAAATGAATGAATGTATTTTTGATATCTAAAGAAACTAGTCTGTCACCTCTCCTAATCCTAATACTATACTCAGAAAGGAATATGTCAACTCTTTCTCAACGCACACCTGGGGAAATAATTTCCTTACTAGGCTTTAGTTTCTTGGCAATCAGTTTAATACCTAAAGTACAAAAAGTACAGTCAAGGGCCAGCAACTGCTAAAAAATAACCCTTGTTTTTCCCCACCACTCCCAAGGGCAGGTACATTACAGGCATACCTCATTTAATTGCACTTTGCACATCCGTACTTCACAAATATTGCGGTTTTCACAAAAACCGCAATGCTGTGTTGAGCAAGTCTATTGTTGCCATTTCTCCAACAGCATTTATTTGCTCACTTTAAGTCTCTGTGTTGCATTTTGGTAATTCTTGCAATATTTTAAACTTTTTAATTATATTTATTATGGTAATCTGTAATCACTGATCTTTGATGTACTACAATAACTGTTTTGGGACACACGAACCATGTTCACATAAGATGGCAAACTTAATAAATGTATAAGTTCTGACTGCACCACCAACAGGTTGTTCCCCCATTTCTCCCCCTCTCCTTGGGCCTCACTGAAATACAACAATATTGAAATGAGGCCAATTAATAACCCTACAATGGCCTCTAAGTGTTCAAATGAAAAGGCAGAGCCCCGCGTCTCTCACTTTAAATCGAAAGCTAGAAATCATTCAGCTTAGTGAAGAAGACAAGTTGAAAGCTGAGACAGGCTGAAAGCTAGGCCTCTCGTGCCAAATAGTTAGCCAAGTTGTGAATGCACAGGAAAAATTCCTGAAGGAAATTAAAAGCGCTACTCCAGTGAACAAACGAGTGGTAAGAAAGCAAAACAGCCTTACTGCACATACAAAGAAAGTTTTAGTGGTCTGGACAGAAGATAAAGACCAGCCACAATATTTCTTAAAGCCAAATCTTAATCCAGAGCAAGGACCTGCCTCTTCAATTCTATCAAGACTAAGAGAGGTGAGGAAGCTGCAGAAGAAAATTTGAAGCTAGCAAATACTGGTTCGTGAGGTTTAGGGAAAGAAGCCGTCCCCATACCAGGATAGTGCAAGGTGAAGCAGCAGGTGCTGGGGTAGAAGCTACAGCAAGTTAGCCACAAGATCCAGCTAGGAGAATTAATGACGGTGGCTACACTAAGTAACAGATTTGCAGTACTGACAAAAAACAGCCTTCCACTGGAAGAAGATGCCGTCTAGGACTTTCATAGCTAGCGAGAAGTCAATGCCTGGCTTCAAAAGACAGGCTGACTCTCCTGTTAGGAGCTAATGCAGCTGGTGATGTTCATTTGAAGCCATTACTCACCAACCATTCTGAAAATCCTAGGGCCCTTAAGAATTATGCTAAATCCACTCTGCATGTGCTCTCTAAATGGAACAACAAAGCCTGAATGACAGCACATCTGTTTACAACATGGTTTACTGAATATTTTAAGCCCACTGTTGAGACCAACTATTCAAAAAAAATTTCCTTTCCACATATTACTGCTCATTGACAATGCACCTGGTCTCCCAAGAGCTCTGATGGAGATGCACAGTTAAGACTGATGTTGTTTTCATGCCTGCTAACACAACATCCACTCTGCAGCAAATGGATCAAGGAGTAATTATCACTTTCAAGTCTTACTAGTTTAGAAATACATTTTTTTAAGGTGATAGCTGCCACAGATAGTGAGACTCCTCTGATGGATCTGGGTAAAGTATATTGAAGATTTTCTGATTCACCCTTTAACATGCCATTAAGAACATTTATGTTTCATGGGAAGAGGTCAAAATATCACTATTCACAGGAGTTTGGAAGAAGCTGATTCCAACCCTCACGGATTACTCGGAGGGGTTCAAGACCCAGTGGGGGAAGTAACTACAGATGCGGCAGAAATAGCAAGAGATCTAGAATTAGAGCTGGCGCCTGCAGATGGCACTGAACCGCTGCAATCTCATGAGAAACGTGAGCAGATGAGGAGCTGCTTCTGATGGATGAGCAAAGAAAGTGGTTTCCTGAGATGGAATCTACTCCTGGTGAAGATGCTGTCAAGACTGCTGAACTGACAACAAAGGATTTAAAATATTACAAAAACTTAGTTGACAAATCAGTGGCAGGGTTTGAGAGGTCTGACTCCACTTCTGAAAGAAGTTCTGTGGTTGAAATGCTATCAAAGAGCATCTCATACTACAGAGAAATCATTTGTGAAAGGAACAGTCAATGCAGCAAACTTTATTGTCATCTTATTTAAAAAACCGCCCCAGCCACCCCAACCTTCAGCAACCACCACTCTGAAGAGTTAACAGCCATCAACACTTAGGCAAGAGCTTCCGCCAGCAAAAAAGTTACAACTCAATGAAAGCTCAGATGATGGTTAGCATTTTTTAGCAATAAAGAATGTTTTAATTAAGGCATGTATATTTTGAGATGATGCTACTGCATATGTTATAGACCAGACTACAATTAAGTGTAAACATAACTTTTATAATCCACTAGGAAAGGAAAAATTAATTTGATTCACTTTATTGCGACGTTAGTTTCATTGTGGTGGTCTGGAACTAAGCCTGTAATATCTCCAAGGTATGCCTGCAATTCCTTATACTTTTATCCTTTGCCCTTTATTTTTTATCCTCTTTTTGGCCTCTCTACCTGTGCCTCACAGGCTATTTAGGGAATCCTCTTTTCTCTCCTAAACCACAATGGTAACTTTTAGGTCGATGGCCCAGTCCGAAAAAAAACAGAACAACACAAACATAAAGGAATGGTCGATCAGTTTACAGTTCATTTGCAGTTAAGACTCTAAGGACCCATTATTTGTCCACCAAACCCTCTTTTCTATCGCCCATCCATAAATCAGGGCCAACTTAATACCACACCATGAGATTTTTTTCTATTCTCTCTACCCTCACAATCTTAATAAGTTCCTCAGAGACTCCTCCTTTCCTTAATGTCTTATAATACCTCTTGAAACAAGGTGGCATTCTGTAAATGTTAGTCTTCTCCTTAACCAACCTCTTGACATTAGAGTCCACAGTAATGTTTCTTTACTCTAAAAACTACCTGGAACTTTTGAAAGACTTACAGTAATGGCTTAGACCATAACCCACCTTTCCTAATTCATTTGCAGATTCAACTCCAATGCTGAAAATTACTCTAGGACACCAAACTGACTTCACCTCAGATCCACATCCTATACTAACAGCAATTTCAGAGTTAAGAAAATTAAGAGGTCCAATCCTTGTTAGAAACTATTTTTCTTTATAATTCTGAACACCACCCCACAAACATATTCTTACAAAATAATATAACATTATAAAATATACTGGTACTATTAAGACAAGCACACAAACAAGTAAACAAATGAAAAACAACAAAAACCAAAACTATCAGAGGTATATAATTCAAATTATTTAAATCTATAAGTCTTACTGCTTCATCATCTTTGTTTTGTTTTTCATCTTGCTCTCTATCAGAGTCTCTGTCACTACCATCATCTTTTTCACTTTGGGATTCTCTATTGGTTTCTTCTTCTTCAGAATCACTGCCTTTGTCAGAAACTTCTTCTTCGTCTTCCTTTACCGCAGCTTCCTAAAACAAAAAAGAAAACCACATAAGTTCTGAATATCTCAGTGAATTCTGAGTCCCTGAAGCTAACTTATTGTCATTATAATTAAATTAGCTCAAGATTATAAATTCACTATTCGTACAGAATTTTAGAGAATTATAAACACAAGTATTTATAAATACGTGGCAGTCAGACTAAAGACTTTAACATTTGGCTTATTTGTCTAGTGTTAGTTATTTTATTTATTTTTCATGTTTGTAAAATAAAAAAATATTTTATTTTTATTTGTAAAGTACACTACCACAGTGGTAACATGGCTCACCTTTCAAAACACCAATTATACAATATATATATATTTTTTTTATTAAAGATTTATTTATTTATTTGAGAGAGAGAGAGAGCACACACACACGTGGCATGAGCCAGGGGGTGGGGAGGGAGGCAGAGGGAGAGAGAATCTCAAGCCAACTCCCTGCTGAATGATCTCATAACCCTGAGATCACAACCTGAGCCGAAACAAGAGTCGGATACCCAACCAACTGAGCCACCTAGTCACCACACTTCTACAATCTATTTTATTTGAGATGGGGTAATGGAAAGTTCATAGAAAAGTACTGCTTTAAGAATTTAATATTATCTTCTATAGCTGATAGAGTATAATGTAGTAATGAAAGCCAACATCCCAAACAAAATATTTACTAATCCATTTCAAGAAGCAAGAAAAAGAACAGCAAATTAAATATAAAAAAAAACCCTCAAAGTAAATAATGCAGACCCGAAATCAATTAAAGAGAAGGCAGATATACAAAGGGAAACCTAAACAAAACCAAAAGTTGTTTCTTTGAAGAGATTAATAAAACTGAGACAAGACTTTTATTAAGCAAGACTTTTATTAGGCAAGCAAAAGCTTCCTGGTCAAAGGAAAAAGAGAATACAAATTACCAGTATTAGGAATAAAAAAGACATTACTACAGATCCAAAAAAAATTATAAATAGAGAATATTATGAATAACTTTGTCAATAAACTTGTTAACTTAGAAGAAATGAACAAATTTCTTGAAAAATGTAATTTACTAAAACTGATATAAGGAAAAAAGTAGAATTTGTTAAAGAAATGGACTCTAAAACTAAGCCCTTTTTAAAAACTCCAAGCCCAGATGGCTTCTCTAGGTAGTTCTTCCAAATAAGAAATGAACCCAATCTTACACAAACTCTTCCAGGAAAAAGAAAAAAAGAATACTTCCTAACTTGTTTAATGATGCCAGCATAAACCTGATACAAAACCTGGCAAGGGTATTACAAGAAAGAATGGCAAAACAATATTCTCTCATAAGAATGGATGTAGGAATCCTAAACAAATATTATCAAATCCAGATAAATATGAAAAGGGATAATATGTTATGATGAAATGAATTTGTTCCAGGAATGCAAGGACAGTTAAAAAATTTTTTAAATGCTTCAACATAATTCACTACATTACAGAAAGAAGAAAAATCACACCATCACCTCAACAAATGGAAAAATGGCATTTAATAAAATTCAGTATTGCTCATGATAAAAATTCTCAGCAAACCTGATACAGAATATCTACAAAAACCCTATAGCTAACATCACACTTAATAGTTTGTTCCCTTCCTCCTGGAGATAAGACAAGGGTGACCACCGTCCTCACTCCTAACCAACATTACACTGAAAGTTTCAGCCAATACAGTAAGACAAAAAGGAAGAAAAAGCAAAAATGATTCAAAGGAAAAAGTAAAACCGTCTTTATTCCCAGAAGGCAGATTGTGTACACAGAAAATCTTTTAAAAAGTACCTACAAATGGTCAGAATTACAGGCATACCATGGAGATATTGCAGATTCAGTTCCAGACCACTGCAGTAAAGAGATTATCACAATAAAGTCAAATGACTTTTTTGTTTCCCCACTACATATAAAAGTTATGTTTACACCATACTGTAGTATGCTAAGCATGCAAACAGTATTCTGTCTATAAAAATGTGCACACCTTAATTAAAAAAATACTTCATTGCTAAAAAATGCTAACCAACAAATGCGCTTTCAGCAAGTTGTAATCTCTGATCACAGATCACCATAGCGAATATAATAATACAAAGTTTAAAATATTGAGGGAATTACCAAAATGTCACAGAAACACAAAGTGAGCAAATGCTGCTGGAAAAATGGTGATTTGCTCAACACAGGGTTGCCAGGAACCTTCAATTTGTAAAAGATACAGTATCTGGCAGGTGTAAGAAACTGAAGTGCAATAAAACAAGGTATATCCATATTGTCAGTTTAAGACTCCTCGATACAAGGTCAATATTTAGAAGACAACTGTATCTCTATGCACCAGCAATAAACACTGATGAATGGATTTTTTTTAACGTTATATGCAACAGCACCAGAAAGTATCAAACACAAAAGGAAAAATCTAATGAAAGATGTGCCATACCTCTGTCACTGGAAATTACAAAACACTGCTGGGAAAAAATTAAGGAAGATCCAAATTAATAAAGATAAACCATCATTATCAATAAAAAGACTCAATACTGTGGAGCACCTGAGTGGCTCAGTCAATTAAGTGTCTGCCTTCGGCTCAGGTCATGATCCCAGGTCCTGGGATGGAGCCCCATGTTGGGCTCCCTGCTCAGCAGGGAGTTTGCTTGCTTCTCCCTCTCCCGCTCCCCCTTGCTTGTGCTCTCTCGCTCTCTCTCTCAAATAAATAAAATCTTAAAATTTTCGATAGGCAGAAATGTCAACAGGACTCAAAAGCACTAATCATAATTACTGAAAGACTTCCTTAAAATTAAGTACCATTGAAAAGCTTCCATTAAGAGAGTCTAAAGGGACTCATATCCAGAATATATAAAGGAATCCTACAAATCTATAAGACAACCCAACAGAGAAAGAGGATATTCAAATGGCTGGTAAGTATATGAGATGCTCACTACCATTAGTTAACAGATAAATAAAAACCACACACAGGGATACCACTACAGATCCAGCATAGGGGTTAAAATAAAAAAGAATGGTAAAAGCAAGCATTAGTGAGGATGTGGAACAACTGAACTCATATTTTGCTAGTAGAAACATAGAATAGTACAACTTTGGAAAACAGGCTCTTTCAATGAGCTAACCATACACTTATTTTATGACCCACAATTCCACTGCTAGGTAGGTACATACCCAAGAAAAATGAAATGTCCACAAAATGACATGTACATGAATAAGCACAGCATTTTTATTCAATAACAGGCAAAAACTAGAAACAACCCAAATGTCCACCAACCACAGGACAGATAAACTGTAGTGTACTCATTAGATGGAGTATCACATGCACACAAAGAACAGACAGCTGCTACACGCAACACGGAGGAGCGTCATGGACATAATGCTGAGTAAAAGCAGACAAACAAGTTCCCGCTTACATGAAGTGTAAGAATAAGCAAAACTAATCTATGGTAATAACAGCCAGAACTGGAGGGTATGGAGGTAGATGGAGGGGTCACTGACTGAGAAGGGACACAAGGGAGCTTTCTGGGCGCTAAAGTTTTCCAGCTTAATCTGGCTATCATACGTACATACACATGTAAAATTTCAGGAGCTATACATATAGGATTTGAACATTTTAGTGTATGTTATAACTCAATAAAGACAATGATAATAACAGTAATAAACTTACACTCCCAACAACTCCATTTGCCTGCTTTTGTTTCTGTTGCTTTGACTGTGGTAAGGGCACAGGTGTAGGTTTTTTTTTTAAAGGTTTCTTTTTTTTTGATTTAGCAGTTTTCTTGGGTCCTTTGCTCTTCTGTTGCCATCCTCCTTTTGTCCTGTTCTTATTAGTATCAAGCTGCTATAAATCAAAACACACATACACACACAGAAGTTATAGCAATAGTTTCATTCGGGAGTCAGGGTAATTTTTAGATGAAAATGGCTAACTAAATGTTTTCACAAACTGAATTACTCTCCCACAACAATATAAATCAATCAGAGAACTGAACAAAACACCTCCTTCACCAGGAATGATAGGTAAGAAAAACCAAGTTTTACCCCATCTTCTGCAGGCTGTTCCTCTGCAGCACAGATAGACTGCTCCTTTTCAAATACTTCCTAGAGGCAGAGAGAAGAAAAATATAAATATAGGTTGATAGACTTATCAATATTTATCTTTCAGATAAAGCAATCTTTCAAAATAGATGACCAATAAGTTTTTTAACTGGTGACAATTGGTAGGGGGAGGGAGAACAGAAGACTTTTAGTAATTACTAAATGATGTGTGCAAATTCAGCAATTACTAACTAAATGACACTTCAGAAGTTACCTCCTGAAATATCGCACATCTGTCTTGAATATATTTTGAAAAGTATAGTCTACTTAAATTTACAAATGCAATGACTTAAGATATATAAACTCATTATAAGGTCAAGAATATTTCATAGCTTAAAGTTAACTGTGGAAGGGCGCCTGGCTGGCTCAGTCGGTAGAGTGTGAGACTCCTGATCTCAGGGTTGTGAGTTCAAACCCCATATTGGGGGTAGAGTTTACTTAAGAAAAGCACATTTTTTACATTTTTTAAATTAATTACATATATAAATAAGTAAAAGACCTAAGGTGTGGAACACTGAGAGAATCCATATAATCTAAAGACATATAATCCATACGGTCCATAAGTGGACCATATAATCCACTTAGGATCAGAATAGAAAGCATAAATTTAGGATTTAAATTCCAGTAAGATTTCAGTGAGAATCTATACTAGAATATAATAAGTGATGTTGGTTTTAATAAACTCCCTGGAATTACTAAAGCCAACAAGTAAAAACAATGATAACTTAGGCTTTAAACTGTTAGCCTAATTCAGGGGTCCACAAACTATGGCCCATTACCTGGTTTTCAAATAAAGTTTTACTGGAACTCAACTATGTGAATTCAGTAGTTGCTACAGAAACCATGTGGTCCATAAAAACCTAAAACATTTACTAATTGGACCTTTACAGAAGAAGTTTGCGAATCCCTAGTCTAATTCCACCATCTCTGCTTCACTTCATTTATTAGCTGGGTTCTAACACTAATTACTCTGAGGTTCAGTTCATACAAGCACTTGAAGATAGATACTTGATTCTTTCCCTTCCTCCTGGGCAATTTTTTTTTTTCCTACCAACTATCCCAGAAGTGTCAACAGCTCAAGGCCAATTTTTACTCATTTTTCAGGCTGGGAATTCCAAAGCATGTAGGTAATTTAAATTTGGATTCTATGCCCAACCCTAGCCACCGACTTTGAAGTTTCCTCTTCTCCCAGGGGGGCACTTCTCAGCCACAGTCCATGACACAAATGCTTCCTTACCACTTGCTACCATAAAATCAACATCCAGAGGTTTTAGAGATGGGGTTTAAACGCAGAGTATGTTTCCTGCAAGTATTCCCAGGCCCCAGAGTAAAACAGGCTAAAATCTCCCACTAGTTGAATATGTGGAGTTAAAAATAGCACCGTCAGGGGCACCTGGGTGGCTCAGTAATTAAGCGTCTGCCTTTGGCTCGAGCCCCACATCAGGCTCCTCCGCTGGGAGCCTGCTTCTTCCTCTCCCACTCCCCCTGCCTGTGTTCCCTCTCTCACTGGCTGTCTCTCTCTGTCAAATAAATAAATAAAATCTTTAAAAAAATACAATAAAATAAAAAAATAGCACCGTCAATTAAAAACCAGTTATGACTATCGTCCTAACTTGGGAGGTAATAGCTGACTTGGGAGGTAATACAAATATGTAACAGAAACTAAGAAAAACAAGATATACAGGAAACATATACAATGTGATTGAATTTTATGAAAGGGAATGAGAAAAGTTACCAGGGTATATATACATACATACAATGTAGAGGCCCAAGCAGTAAATACGAGCATGGAGAAAGATAGGAAAGGGTATACGCAAGACTAAATTCTGGTCGTCTGGGACTGACAAAGGGTTTCCTGAGGGAGGTGGGTGAGAGAAGGAATCCATGATAGTGAAAAAACATCATTTAACCCCACAGGTATTCATGTATTAGGGTATCTAAAGTGATAAGCTTCAAAATCAATAATCTCCGAGTGGCAGGACTTTAGGTGACTTTAATCTCTTCCCATACTTTCCTGCATTGCTTGAAGTTTTTCCCCAGACAGCATGAATTTTTCACATAATTAGAAAAAAATATATTTTTTCACTATAATTTAAAAAATTAAGAGTAAATTCAGAATTGACCAAGAAGGAATAGGTAATGAAATTTGCAACAATAATCAATAATTAATCTTTGTATAGTACTTTGGAGTTTCAATACTATACTCACATTACCTTATTATTATAATATTTTACAGGGAATTAACAAATCATCACATGAAGAATTAATCTATTTTCCAAGGGTTTTTTGTATGAAAATAAATACAAGAACTTTTAACACATAACTTTTTTTACCCTTTTCATTGAAGTACAGTTGACATACAATGCTACATCAGTTTCAGGTGTACAACATAGTGATTCAACAACTCTATATGTTATGCTATGTAACCATACAACACTATTACAATGACCTTAACTATATTCCCTGTGCTATATTTTGAATCCCATGACTTATTCCATAATCAGAAGTCTGCACCTCCTTTTCCCCTTCACCCCTTAACACAAACTTTTTTTTTTAACACATAACTCTTAAAGCATAAAAATAAAGAAAGATTACTTACTGCCATTGTTTGCCTTGTCAACTTAACCAACACTGTAACTAGGGATCCTACTGTGATGTTGTTGCTATCTTCATCATCCAATACTACAAGATGAGAGTAAAAAATCAGAGTAAAAAAATAAAATTCAATTTGGTACGTCAGTATTTCAAATATATTTTAAACTTAATAAAAAATATTTTGACTGGGGTGCCTGGGTGGCAGAGTCGTTAAGCGTCTGCCTTCGGCTCAGGGTGTGATCCTAGCGTTATGGGATCGAGCCCCTCATCAGGCTCCTCCGCTATGAGCCTGCTTCTTCCTCTCCCACTCCCCTTGCTTCTGTTCCCTCTCTCGCTGGCTGTCTCTACCTCTGTCAAATAAATAAATAAAATCTTTTTTAAAAAAAATTTTTTTTTTTTTTTTACTGTCTACTCTATATAGAACACTCCACTAGATGCCTTCAACAATGCACTCATTTAATCTTTAAAACAGCTCTCTCGGGGCGCCTGGGTGGCACAGCGGTTAAGCGTCTGCCTTCGACTCAGGGCGTGATCCCGGCGTTATGGGATCGAGCCCCACATCAGGCTCCTCTGCTGGGAGCCTGCTTGTTCCTCTCCCACTCCCCTTGCTTGTGTTCCCTCTCTCGCTGGCTGTCTCTATCTCTGTCGAATAAATAAATAAAATCTTAAAAAAAAAATAAAATAAAATAGCTCTCTGGAGATCATTTCCACTTTAAAGAAGTGAGGTTCAAAACCAAAGTAAAATGCCTGAGGTCCTATAATGGTTATATTGGCATTGCCAAGTTTCAAACCCTGTTCTTTTAAAACAAAGTATAATGTGAGGGGTACGGTAGCACAGCTTTCTTTCGTAGTGATATAAAGATCTGTCACTCTATTAAATCGTGCAAGCCTTGTATTCATAAGATTTTACCCATATGATCAATGCCGGTCTGCCTGTCAGAAATGAAATAATTAGAACTAGTATTCCAAGTCACATTAAATTTATTTTTTAAAGTAAGAACTTCAAAGTTTTGTTTATAGTAAAAAGTACCTTAAAAAGTTTTTGCAATCGTTTAACTTATTAGAACCGTATTTGCTACACATATTGCCAAAAGCTAATAAAATAAACATTAAAATTAACATTAACATAAATATTAATGTTAAAGTTAATAAATAAAATTACTATAACTTATCAAACATATTCAAATTCATTTTTTCCTACAAATTTTATCTGTACAAGTTTTCTTCATTATGGATTTCTGCCTACAGATTTTTCTAAGTTTGTTATGTTTATTTTACACAGATTTAGATTAGCATACTCTGGTCTGGAGTACATTAACACACCACCAGTTGGAAAAGAACAGCCTCCAACAAACTATAACTGCTTTCTCCTCCATTACTGGCTGTGAGGTGCAACAGTTGGGCGTCAATAAGGATACAATATTCTGGGGCACCTGGGTGGCTCAGTCAGTTAAGCATCTGACTCTTGATCTCAGCTCAGGTCACAATCTCAGGGTATGGAGATCAAGCCCCGCATCAGGCTCCACGCTAAGTAAGTATGGAGCCTGCTTAAGATTCTCTCTCCCTCTGCCCCTCACTGCCTCCCCCCACCCCCCAACTCCCACTTCATGCTCTAAGAAAGAAAAATAATTCTTTAAAAAGAAGGATACAATATCCTTTCTTCAATCTGGAAGTCTCCATTATCTCATCTGGGCTACACATTCGTCAACACTGCACAGCTGTATGTGCGTAAGCGCTGCATGTGAATTAACAGCTATAACAATATCTACCTGCCATTTGAGGCTTTCAAGTGGAGAAAAAGCCTCTAGGAGATTCTACGCAGCCCCTAAGCAATGTAGGAAAGAGATCCACCATCTCTAACACTGGATCATGCAGATGCCCCTTTCCTGCTTCTAAAATTCTTCTCTCCCCCCATTAACCATATGACTCATATTACACATTTGGATAGCATTGTGAAAATACAATAAATTGTCTATACAAGATGCTATGGAATGAAATACATGATGAAGTTTCCCTGTAAGATCACAGGGAAATCCAAACTCCGCAACAAAGCAGTCCCAGTTTTCATTACATGTATCCCACACTCCAGCAAAATTGAAACCAGACTGCAGTTTATCTCACCTCTCATAACACCTCAGTCTTTGAGAGCCATTTATCTCTTTTCAATTACATTAGAATGCAAACTCAATAAGGCAGAAGCTTTGTCTTACCACTGCTTCCCCAACACCCCCAAAAATGAGTGGCGCTCAATAACCGTTGAATGAATGAATGGCACAATGTCTGTGTCATTCACTTAACACTTGCCTTGCGTTTCCTTGTTTTTAATCCTATGTTTAAGTCCTATTTCCTCAACTAGGCTCTAAACTCTTTAAAGACAGATACTATTCCTAACACATCCTTGTATTCTTGGTCCCACAAGAATGTTCTCACAACAGGAACTTAGTAAATGTCAAACTCAGAATAATGTCACAATGAAGGAATGGAGCAGATAATCTCTAATTCTTTCACCACTATAAAACACTATTATTTAGCTATTAAAATGGGCATTCACAGGACAACTGTCACAGGTAGAAAAATCCATGTTTTCACCCTAGCAAACATAAAGATAGAGACAGGTTGAGAAAAACACATGAAATGTGGCATAGAACATGGTAATTTCCAAGGCTTACTAAAGTAAATTGGGCTTTACACTAACATTATACACTTCAAGTATCTTTCAGTGCATCTGAAAATCTTTCATTCTTTGAAAAGTTAAGATATTCCCAAAACTTGAACTACAGAACAGAGTCCTCAAGCTCAATCCCATTCTGAGGATAATAAAAGTAAGATTCTGTGGGATTCTATAAGTGTTTTTAAAACTATTGAGCATATATCATATTCCATCACAGCCAATCTCACAGGTAAACTATAGTTCTGGAAAGTCTAATTACACATTATGATATCAAATGTTTTGAGAACTATAACTCCCATATAAATAAAAGCCAATATAGGCCATATAAATAAAAGCCAATCTATCAAAAGGGAAAAAATGTTCAACAGGGAAACCTCCCACTTACCCTGTGATTTTATATCCATAGTCACATATGGGAAACTCCCAAGGACAGCCATAACCTCTTCATATTTTTCATCTTCAAGGAAGTGCAGTAGATTGTGACGATCTGATTCTTTTAAACTCACCAAATCCTGAATAGTCTTAATTTTGTACTGAATTTTAAAAGAGAGAGACAGAGAGAAAGAAAATAAATCCCAAAGTCACAGAATTTTTCACAAAAAGAAAATTAGCATGTTTCACTAAAACAAAATCCAATAACTTTTAGAAAAATGCTAAGATTATACAGGGTCCCAAACTAACAATGGTTCTACTTACAATTTTTCAACTTTACAATGCTACAAAAGCAATGCATTCAGTAGAAACCATACTCTGAATTTTCATCTTTTCCAGGACTAATGATATTCGATACAATACTATCATTATGCTGGGGAGCAGCAGCAACCTGTAGCTGCCAGTCAGCCACACAATCACAGAGTAAACAATCCACACACTTACAACCATTCTGTTTTTCACTTTCAGTACAGTATTCAATAAATTACATGAGACAGATAGTCAACACTTTATTATAAAACAGGCTTTGTGTTAGATGATTTTGCCCAACTGTAGGTTAATGTAAGTGTTTTGCGCATGTTTAAGGTAGGCTAGGCTAAGCTATGATGTTTGGTAGGCTAGGTGTATTAAATGCATTTTCGACTTAGGATATTTTCAACTTACGATCGATGGCTTTATGAGGATGTAACCCCACTGTAAGCTGAGGAAGATCTGCATACACATTTCAAAGCAAAAAATACAACTTTATAGCATTTCATGGCCTTTTATCCAAAGAAATTCAAATTTAGGATTTTTTTTAATTACAAAGTTAATACAGGGTAATTTTTTAAATTTAGAAAAAAGTTAGGGAAAAAAACCAGTAATATTCATAGAATCTTGACCCAACCAAGAACAACTATCATTTGATATGCTCAGTTTGCTGACCCATATTTTCAATTTTAATGTTAAAAACCTTTAAGAATATGAATTTATCTCCAAGTATAACTGCACCCTTAAGGTTTTACTATGCAATATTCTCATTTTTGTTATTTTCTAAATACAGCTGTTATTGCAGTAATATCCATCTAGGCTAAAGGGATACTTAGGAGAGTGTTAATTTCCAGGCATTTGATACTAGTTATTAATATTTACTTTCACAGAGTTAGATCATGAGCAATGTAGAATGCCCACTTTTTGATTACACAGTTTTCAATTAAAAATGTGAACAAATTTATAAGGGCAATACGATTACCTGAAAGGACAGAGAACTCATATGTGAATCTCTAATACACATTAGTTCTACCTTAATATACTATCAAATCCAATGTCTATCTTCCACCCACTCTGTCTAATGTACACAAAGTAATGTTCAAAATCTCCTATCAAAATTATAATGTTTTTTCTTACATTTCCTCAAGTTTTTTCATTTATACATATTTTGCCACATCTTAAGGCTATCAAATCTTTACTATAGACTGCATTATCTAAATTAGAAGCATCTTTATTTGATCTACTTATGCTATGAAAACTTAATTTTTTTTGTTTCTACTCAACTAATAAACCACTGCCCAACCTTAAAGCCAGGCATGATATGACTGGTAAGCATACAGTGCATTTTTACTTTGTACATTTATTTCTCTTAATATAAAGAACAAAGTCTTAACTGCTAAAATGCACTGGCCCCCAAAGTAGTAGTAAAATGCACTGACCCCCAAGTAGTAAAATCCCTTACAGTAGGTAAATATTATAAAACACCTCCCTAATCAAGAAAATGCTAACAGAACCACTTTAGGGATAGTTGTAGAGTGTTTAAGACATTCTAAATCTAAAAAATTCATAGTAAACACTTCTAGAACACTTTTCATTTGTGTTACCTTTAGGTAACATGACAAACTGTTTAAAGCTGATTTTAAAGTGGCAAAGAATTACCTTTTTATGATTAGAAACCCTTCTCAGATTGTCCTCTTCAATGTGAGGGAGCTGCAGAAGGGGAGACTTAAACTGCTGAAGGCCCTGCACAGCCATCTGGGAAAGCTTCATGCAGTTTTCTAGGGATGCCAAAGTTGGAGCACGAAACTCCCTTTCTTAGAAAGAACAGGAGCAAAAGAAAAAACAAGGCTGAACTTTTTATATGTTCCAGAGTATACAATTCATCACGAAAACATGACTCATATGAATATCATTAACACCTCAAACTTTAAGATCATAGTGCTGATTTTCCTTTAAAAGTTGTAAGATCCACTATGTAGGTTCCTCAAAAAGTTAAAAATAGAACTACCCTATGACCCAGCAATTGCACTACTAGGTATTTACCCAAAGGATACAAAAATACAGATTTGAAGGGATACATGCACCCCAATGTTTATAGCAGTATTACCAACAAAAGCCAAAGTATAGAGAAAGACTAAATGTCCATCAACTGATGAATGGGTAAAGAAGATGTGGCATATATATACAAAATGGAGTATTACTCAGCTATCAATAAGCATGAAATCTTGCCATCTGCAACGACGTGGACAGAGCCAGAGTGTATTATGCCAAGTGAAATAAGTCAGAGAAAGATAAATACCACATGATCTCATTCATATGTGGAATTAAGAAAGAAAACAGATGAACATATGGGAAAGGGTAAAGTAAAAAAAGGAGAAAGGAGCCATAAGAAACTCTTAATGATAGAGAACAAACGGAGGGTTGATGAAGGAAGGTGGGTGGGGGATGGGCTAGATGGGTGACCGGGATTAAAGAGGGCCCTTGTTGTGATGAGCACTGGGTGTTGTGTGTAAGTGATGAATCACTGAATTCTCCCGAAACCAATGTTACACTGTATGTTAACTACCTAAAATTAAAATAAGTTAAAAAAAAAGTTGTAAGATACCAAAAATATACAAACATGTTCAAATGCAACAATCATTATCCAGCAACAAGCACTGGTTTTACAGAAAAATTCTTTGCATCACCTCCCAAAACAGTAAATTATCAGTATCAATGACATACTGATACCATGCCAAGAACTGACATCAGCCGTTGTAACAACAAACTACAACCATTATCTCCTTTCTTAAGGGTCTCCCTTTCCATTACTGACCACAAACTCCCTCATTCTTTCTTCTTTCCCCTCATTCTTTTTTCCCTTCATGCGAAAAACACTACATGTCAGATGAGTCATTATTACGTCACTTAAAAAATTATTTCAGACTCATTGTTAAAATACAGAATAACCTAACACTAAAAATATGCAAAGGAAGGAAAAAGTATCTTAAATCTTTACAAATAAGTGACAATAAACAATAAATAAATACAAAAACATGAGTTGTGATAAAGACTTGACATAATGAAAAATATAGGAAAGAAGTAAGGAAAACCATGAACAAAAGTGGGAAAGCTGATTCAACATATATAGGCAGAATTACTGCAGGTACTCATTAACTCCTAAAACTATGAAGTATAATCTGCAGAAGCTTGCAAGAAAAAGCACAACATAATTAATTACATTTCCACCTCACCTTCACGGCTCCGGGCCATTATTATTAGCTGGCAGATTACATTAACCATTTCTTGAAGCAGGGCAGGGCATTTTTTCAACATAAATTGCTGATCTGCAAAACAACAGAACACCTGAAACAAATGATTCCACTTTTATAGTTAAAACATCTTTATGAATACTAAATTCAAGTTGTCCCCCAAGTATTTCACATGACCTCAGAATTTTACAGGTTGAACACAACAGTTTCTCCTAAGCAGCATGGTCAAAAATCAGTCAGAAAATCCTAGTTCAGATTAGATGTTTCAAAGGCAAATTTTTAATATTATGGTGGCGTGCTTCGTAAGTTAACTCCCTTTTTTGGAATAGTATTAAACTTAATTCTAATCTTACTACGTTTAAGAACCTTAAGAATCTTCTTCTTGTGCACTTAAGTTGCTATAACTATGAGTAAGTCCAAAGACTAAGATTGAGAATAAATGCTAACACAGAAAGACAAGGGGGAGGAAGAGAAAGGAGACAGACTCATTTTTACTGCATGTAATGGTTAACTATTAAGATCATCCCATTGGGGTTAGCACTCAATCTAAAAAAATATTTGTTCCCTGTTTCTTAATTGATAAAAAATGGAGATGGTTATCTGTACAGACATTAGGAAAATCGGAATTACCGGTTAATTTGCAACTCCAATAACAATGCCTAATAATAGTGATCCTTCATTCCATCACAAGTAACCTATCTTATCACCAATTACCAGCATCAACTGGCCTTGTTTTTGGAGGCATTTGATTATATTATTGGCTTTAAAAAGGGACAGAAGGTGAGGAGCTTCATTCAGAAAGAATATTTATTCCCTAGGGATAATAATTTTCTTTTAAAACATCAAATGAAATAATGCAAGCAAAGAAGAAATGACACTCAAATTCATGACATCCCTGGAAACGGCGCTGTTCCAATCCACTGCTTTTCTTTTACATACAGCGAGGTGGCTTCAAGCAATTTGGGAAGCTTTCAATAAAGATTAAATCCTTGCAACAGCAATCAGAAGACAAAAAGGGATCAAAGGTATCCAAATCGGCAAAGAAGAAGTCAAAATGTCTCTTCGCAGATGACATGATACTCTATATGGAAAACCCAAAGGAATCCACTCCCAAACTATTAGAAGTTATAGAACAATTCAGTAAGGTGGCAGGATACAAAATCAATGCCCAGAAATCAGTTGCATTTCTATACACGAATAACGAGACTGAAGAAAGAGAAATTAGGGAATCCATCCCATTTACAATAACACCAAAAACCATGCGTTACCTTGGAATTAACTTAACCAGAGACGTAAAGGACCTATATGCTAGAAACTATAGATCACTTTTGAAAGATATTGAGGAAGACATAAAAAGATGGAAAAATATTCCATGCTCATGGATTGGAAGAATTAACATAGTTAAAATGTCCATACTACCCAGAGCAATCTACACTTTCAATGCTATCCCGATCAAAATACCGAGGACATTTTTCAAAGAACTGGAACAAATAGTCCTTAAATTTGTATGGAA